>NC_091995.1:75572757-75780904 GCF_044704955.1 Pristiophorus japonicus
GGGGGGGGAAGAGAGGGGGGGGGAAGAGAGGGGGGGGGAAGAGAGGGGGGGGAAGAGAGGGGGGGGAAGAGAGGGGGGGGGGAAGAGAGGGGGGGGGAAGAGAGGGGGGGGGAAGAGAGGGGGGGGGAAGAGAGGGGGGGGGAAGAGAGGGGGGGGGAAGAGAGGGGGGGGGAAGAGAGGGGGGGGAAGAGAGGGGGGGGAAGAGAGGGGGGGGAAGAGAGGGGGGGGGAGGAGAGAGGGGGGGGAGAGAGGGGGGGGGAGAGAGGGGGGGGGGAGAGAGAGAGGGAGAGGGAGAGAGGGAGAGAGAGAGGGAGAGAGAGAGAGAGAGGGAGAGAGAGAGAGGGAGAGAGAGAGAGAGAGAGAGAGAGCGCAATAAAAACACGACAGAACAGCAAAGCACACAACTTATCCAGCTCACCCATAAGTAACGATAAAAAAAAAACATGTGTTTTTAAGAAATACTGATTGTGTGCATTTTTATAGCATTCAGACACATTGGAGAGAAAGAGGAAGTTCAGAAAAGACAGAGGGAGAGATAGAACTTAATGATAAAAAGATTAGTGCGAGTGTTAGAACCTTAGATGAGAAAAATAGATCGTCGATATCTCTGGATATGATGAGGGAATGGCAGATGTCATTTAGAATAGATAAATGCAGTGTTATTCACTGACGCCAAACATATATACAACATGCCAGGTTGTGAGCTTAAGGCTGTTGAGCGACATCACAGTTCATGAATCTCTGAAGGTCTACGACTGTGTCAAAGGACTAGGATGTATAGTGAGGACGATCAAATACGAATCAAAAAATAATGTACTTTCTTTGCACAAGTTCTTTGTTAAGCCTCACTTAGGATAGTGTTCAGTTATGGTGGACGAATGGAGCCCAGATTTGATTGAGGTCTTTAAAATAACGAAAGGATTAGATTCCATCTACATGGATAGGCTATTAGCTAAGGTAGCTCAAGGGCATTGACAGGGCCCAACAGCAAATCACCTGCTTTCCCTCAACTAATGGTATCGGAACACCCAAAAGAGCAGGAAAATAAAAAGCAGACAAACAGATGACATGTAATCTTAACATGTCCCCTCAAACAGAAAAATAACCCAGAGATTTGAAAAAGCTGAAATAAAAACAGAAAATGCTGGAAATACTCAGCAGGTCAGGCAGCATTTGTGGAGAGAGAAACAGAGTTAACGTTTCAGGTCGATACCACCTGACCGGCTCAGTATTTCCAGCACTTTCAAATTTTATCTCAGATTTCCAGCATCCGCAGTATTTTGCCTTTGTATTAGGAAAAGCTGCCACATGCTGTAAACCTAAAATAAAAAGCACAAGTGCTTGAAATGCACTGCACCTACTTTGGATGGGATTACTTGAATCACTAACCTGCTGTGCACGGCAGCATTTTCTGAGGGGTTTATTTTAACGAGAATTTTTAGGAAAAGGAAAAGGTCACTTTGCCCAACAATCCTGTTGCTTTTTCAAGCAATTAACCCCACCCACCTGCCCCTTCGCCATATTCGCAATCCCTTCACTTTTTGCAAATACACCAATTGTCTCAAACTCCTTTCAATTCTTTTCACAATCTAAATAACTTAATTTGGTCTCATCTCTTCCAAAGGCAACAAGCCAAACTTTGTTGACCTTCACGCAAACAAAACACCCGCTATTGAGAATTATCTTTCTTGCTTGCCTTTGCGCCCTCTCAAAAGACTAGTTTGGCAACTAGTTCAGGCAAGGAGTAAATATACGGCAAAGAAGCAGCTCCTTGGTGCCACCAAATGCCAAATAGGAAAATATAAAAGTGGGGATTAGATACGTTGAAGGTAGCGGTGCTGTATGCTCGATGCACACAATGAGTTCCCAAAACAGAAATGCCGCATTCCCCAGCATTAACACCCTTCACCTTGATGACAGAAAAATTCAACGCAAGAAACAACCTTATAGATACTACCAGTGTTTGTGTGTAGATAACTACTTTACAGCTCAACTAATGCAAAAAGGAAACAGAGTTTGAAGAAAATCTGTTATATTTTTAGGTTACCGTAACAAGTTAGGGGTGTTTAAACATAGAAAATAGGTGCAGGAGTAAGCCATTCGGCCCTTTGAGCCTGCACCACCATTCAGTAAGATCACGGCTGTTCATTCAACTCAGTACCCCTTTCCTGCTTTCTCTCTATATCCCTTTAGCCGTAAGGGCCACATCCAACTCCCTTTTGAATATATCTAATGAACTCTCTGCGGAAGAGAATTGCACAGGTTAACCACTCTGAGTGAATAAGTTTCTCCTCATCTTGGTCCGAAATGGCTTACCCCTTATCCTTAAGACTGTGACCCCTGGTTCTGGACTCCCCCATCTTTAGGTATGTAAGTCTGATGCAGTAACATGCACCGTTTATTTAAAAAAAAACACAAAAAAGGGAAACCCGCAGGTAGAGCGAAAGGAAGTCCACCATGGCAGAAAATATTATGAAAGTATCACCATTGCTTACGGCGAGTGAACAGGAAAAGCTGGAAAGCTCCCGAGTGAATTCAGCACCACCATTTTCAGGGATTATTCTGTGGGCTAGTGAACCGAATGGCAGACAGATGTTGAATTGATTTAGTGACATGTGAACACTGTCTAGTTTCTAAAAGTTAGCTATTTTTAGAGTTCAGATATGGCACACATCATTTGTAGGGGTCCCTTCATCCAAGACATCTCCATTTTGATAGATAGTATCTTACCCCAAGATAATGGCCATAGTGGTGACTTACATCAGTGCTCTCACTAGAGGTGTTGTTTTCCTCTCTCTTACGTTCCTCTTCTTCCTGCTCCAGCTCTTTGATGCTTTCCTCCAACACATTCGGCCAGAAGTCACCTTCAAAATATGGCAACTCCTTTGCGCTGGTCAATCTATCCTCTGTTGCCTGCTTAAATATATCCTGCAAGGGAGAAGCACATTATGAATGCATCTAGCGCTCATTATACTGTTCAATGAGAACAATGCAAATTGGATCACAATAACTTCTAGCACAACGGCATCACAAGCACCAGATATTCATGTTAAAATTGTTCAATCTTTTGCGAGTGTCGCATGCGAGTAACCCGTCATTCTCACACCGTGAGCTTCCAATTTCATCCGAGGGAGTCTCTACATGTCTTCCCCAGAGGGCTGAACGACAGCACCGCCGATAGTGCAGCAATCCTCTCCAGTGCGAGGCTTGGACCCACAACTGTCCGACTCGGAGATGAGTGTTATCTCTGATCCAAGGCTGACGCCTAGAGTGAGGGGAAGCTGGTGTGTGGTATAAACACCGTCGGCCAGCTGAGCCAGCTTCTGTGCTGTAGCTTCCACCTAACACTGTTTAGCTGGTACAAGGAAATTACATTTTAAATTACTTGTGTGTAATTATAACAGGATGCAGTTAAGGTGAGTTACTACGCCAGGCCCACTATTTGCACCACACGGACAGAAAACGGGACTAAAAATACAATTCTGTAAATAAATTAACAAAAAGACATTGAGCACTGGTGTGCACTTGGTGCCGAATTAAGGGAAATTCATAACTTTACATGGTTCATACAAGTGGGTTGCTCTAATTATTCTACATCTACAACTGATGATTTCCTCAATCACTCCCTCATCTGCAATCGCACAGAAAAACTTTCATTATTTTCCACCCTGGTTGTTGGCCTGGCCCTCATCTTCACTCCTTGAGCCCAATTGGTGTACAATTGTACCACAACAGGCTCTAACTGGGCCTTGCTCTCCTTCTAAACAGCCAGCACCCTGTAATCACCCTGGGCAGCACAGATAACCATAGACTCCTCGTCTCCACCAACCAGCTTCTTAAACCCTTCTCCCCTCACCTCTAAGTAAAAGGAGCTTACGGATTTCTTTGTGACCGAGATAGAGACCATCAGTTCAGCAGCCTCCGTTGCTTCCTTTTGCCCATAAAAACAAATTGACACCTAGTCCCCAGCCTACTCTAGCCCTGATCCCCAAACTCTCTCGTTTCTCCAACCTCATGAGACCCATTTCCTGCTCCCTCAGTTTCATTCTTACTAAAGCACTGACCACCCAACTTCTCCCTATGCCAGCTGCCCCCCTTACGCTTGCAAACCTTGGTCCCATCTGCCCCCCACCCCAGGTCCATATCCATCTTTCTTGTAACCAGTGTTTGAATCTCTCCCATTACACTCAAATGGTCCTATGCAAAATCATTAACATTCTCTCTACCTGCGACCATGGTGAGTTTTCCCCGCCTGGACCTCTCTGTAGCCTTTGACAGCAACACTTCTCCTCCATTGCCCATCTTGGTCCCACTCCTGTCTGTCTAATCATACTCAAAGCATCACTACCAATGGCTTCTCTTCGTACTCAGAATTCCCCTGTGTTCACCCTTTATCTTCCTCTTAGCAACATAATTTGAAAACATCGGGTCAGGTTTCGAAAGTACGCCGACATTATCCAGCGTCCCATTCTCCCCTCAGCGGAGCTTCTGACCCCATTAATAGGCCAGCTAATTTCACCTCTATCACCCACATCTGCCCCTACCTAGCTGCTGATGAAACCCTCACCCATGTCGCTGTCACCTAGATTCCCCTACTCCAATGCTCTTCGGGCCAGCCTCCAACTCATTACCCTCTGTCAACTTTGGCTCATCCAAAACTCTGCTGCCTGTATCCTACCTCACACCAAGTCCAGCTCCCATCATCCCATCCGTGCCGACCTACACTGGCACCCAGTTCTCTAAACACCTCACACATTTAGAATTATCAGTGTGTTTAAATCCCTCCATGGTTTCACCCCTCCCTATTTCCCCTCTAGCCCTGAAACTCTTCCCTCCTCTGACTATGTCGTCTTATGTATCCCCTCTTTCCTGCACACCACTATCAGGAGCCTCACCATAAGCCATCTAAACTTCAACCTATGAAATTCCCTCCCTAAAAACTTCCACCTCTCTCTCCGGTTAAGACCCACCTCTTTGACTAAAGCCGAGTGGCCTACTCCTGCACCTATTTTCTATGTTTCTGCCCATCCCCCCCTATATCTTCTTCGGCTTGGCGTTCATTTTTGGCCCTGTAGCGCCATGGAGCATTTTTCTACTTTAAAGGCATTACTATATAAATGCAAGTTGTTGCTGTAGTTAGAAATGTTGTGCATCTCAATGGGACACTGGATTTTAGTATTGTACTGACAGTGAAGGCCATGCACAATACCTTATAGTCATGAATTATTCGCTCCGTCACTGCCTTGTCCAACATCTTCTTGTACCACTCCTGCAGTCTTTTGGGCTTCGGGATTTTCTGGTCCAGCGGATGGCAGTGAAAAATGTAATCATCACCTTCACTTGGAGGACAAGCCCAAATATGCCCCGCTGTGTATCTGGGATGTGAATTAAAATACAAGGAAAAGCACAACGCCAGATTAGAATCTCTTGAGCAGATACACACAAAAATACAGGCTGAGATTGTAAGGATGGAAACTTTTCTAACAGTGGTTGGTTTCTCCTCATCGGGGAGATGCAGGAAAAATAGACAAATGCACTCTCATGTATTTCCAAGTTGCCATTCCAACATTTGGAAGTGGAAGGATTTGGAAGCTGGTCACTCCCTCTTTCAGAAAAGCAACCCGGAGCAATGATGTCGTTTAGCTGCACAGCCATCTCTCAATGGAAAAACATGCGTGCGCGGAAGTTTGAATAGCCACGCGGTCCCTTAAAGGGGCCGTGTGCACCCCCAAAAATTAGATGGAACATTGACCAGGAGGTGCACAATATTATGCTTTGAAGTGGACCCATCAGATGCTGAGGCAAGAAAAAAAAACTAGTTATATTTACTCAATATACACCATCTGTCAAAAGCTTACTATGTGAACACATAAAAGCACAGTTCCATACATTTTCTTTGCACAGTTCTCATTAAATGAACTGCTAATAAAATACTAACACATTAATTCACACAAGAAAAAAACAGCTTTTTAAAATATCAGGTAGAGCATAGTGAAAATAATCAAGCTGCAAGATAAGCACTGCCAGAATTTGAATGTAAAGAAATGATGATGTTTGAAGAAGATTGGAGTGTGCTGATCACAGTAGCTTCCCAAAAGTGAACACTTACCCCAATTTCCTCACGTATTCTAAGTATCCAATCAGGATTTCATGATAGACGGCAGTTCGCAGACATCGAGGGCGGAAGAAATGTACACTGTCAAGGTACGATATGTACACACGTCTACAAAGGAAAAGCAATCAGTTAGCATCTCCAAAAGCAGCAAAAATTCATTATTTGAAAGTTACAGCAACCTTTCTTGCTGGCCTTCACAGCTCGACTTCCTTGTTGTTAAATGTAATAACCAATTTTTGACAGTCAAAGCACTGAACATAAAAAGGAACAGGTCCCAGTGTTCAAGTCCATAATAAATCTGTGACCACAACACTACCAAGTGTTAAAAACACAAAAACAACAGTCGTTCAAAAATAAATTACAGACAACGGAAAGATGATTCACCAGCCATTCAAGCACTGTGACTTTGTCAAGCATTCAGCCGTATTTTGAACATCCAGAATATTCTTGTTTCTTCGAGAAAGGTACTGACACCACTTAACTATACAGGGTGACTGGGAATAGAAAGGCAGGAATTTTCTAAAAACACAGGAACAGCCCAATTGCCCCAGCATGTCCATCATAGCTCAATCCCTTCTCTCGCCAGAAACTCATCCAATTGTGTCTTGAAACCATTCAATGCTGTCTGCCTCAATGGCCTTCCATAGTAATTTAATTCACAAACTTATTCACCCTTTGAGTGAAGAACTTCCAATTGACTTTCCCAATCACTCCAACGTGCTCATTTTTAAACGTGTGCTCCCTTTGCCATTATGAACAATTTGCCTGCATCAATCCTGTCAATTCCTTTGAAAATCTTGAAAAATTCAATTAGTCACAAACTTTCAAGTTTTCTTTTCCCCAAAAATAAACAAACTCAAACTCTTTCCTCGTTAACTTAAATTCCCGCTCTGGACTTGCACACTCTCCCATTACACTAGATGGTTTCTGGCCAACACCCCAGCAAGACACTTGTGCAAACATCAACCACCAGACAAAGTAATGACACAATGAGTATTGTAACTATTGGGCTCACCTCTGATTGGGCGGAGGACAGTCCGAACCGTACTCCTGCACATGCATGCCGAAGAAACACACGTCCACACCATCAATCTCTTCAAAGGCAAACAAAGCTTTTGTTCGATAAGGATAAGACTCTGCCATCTCTCCATTATCAACAAACCTAAAAGGAAATACATCGAGTAACTAAAGGTTTGACTGAATTCTCAAGTTTTGGCAATGGAATGCATGTTCAAGACATAATATGTAACAAAGTGAATTTAAGTAGCATTTAAATACCACATATGTAAACCTTAAACCAATTTGCAAGATGAACTTGAGTGCACTGACAGACTAGAATACACTCTTTGTGTAGTTTCCAATCTTTGCATCTGGATGTCATTCCGAACCTACATTAGACTATAATGCCCAGTCACAGTTGGAACCTGTGGTAGAAGTTGGGTATGGCACATAAGGATAACAACTATTATACGGCATTATCTTTAAATATGAAATCTTTCAATATTCTGAATGCAAGTATCACGGACACACATGCATTACTAATAGGCCAGTCACCCTTGGCAACATAAATCCATGCATTTAAACCAGGGTTAAATTAGTTTTATTCTCTTTCGTCGTACTTGTGAAAATGAATAAAAGGGCCAAGAGTCAGATATATATATATATATATATTGAAGAAAACCCAATAATTTACCACTCGGCAGAGTTCTGCATTCACTGAATATTCTCGCTCTCTAAGATGGCGAATAACTTTAGAAGCTGATGTTGCTTACACAGTCACAACCAAACTGACAAAAGTATGGTGGTCATGTTACAGTATAGTCATCAGATCAGCTATAGTGCATGGACTCCTTCCGCACTGCATGATTCTATGTAATTTAGGGATGTATGTTTGCTCCACAGAGAACTCTTGTACAGATCCAGATAGTGCAACTTGGATTCTAGAGGCATTAATGGTTAAGTCATTTCTTGGTTTTGGAATAGCCTTAGAGAGTACACTAAGCAAACCGAAATGCAGTGAAAAGCCCCAACACATTTTCATAGGAGTCTGGCAACCCAATTCATGTGTGCATTTTGACTGCCACTCTAGACCCGAGCCCATTACAGGTTCAACGTCTCACATCCAGCTGTCCGAAAATCGGAATTGTCTGAAAACCGGACATTTTTGAAAAAATCCCATTTGATAATCGGTAAAATAAAATCCGAAATTAGTGTCCAAAAACTGGCGGGCCGGACTAATTATCGGCTTTGCCGCTATGTTTTAAATGACGTGCGATTGGTCCGAGCCTTGCCAAATTACCCTCAACCTGCCCGACCCGACCCACGCCACCATTAGTACTTTGCTTGTCTCGGTAGCATACATACGCACTTGATTTTCTTGTCTGAAATCCAGAAAAATTTAAAATTGGCACGGTCAAGGTTACCGGATTTGAGACGTTGGACCTGTACTTTAATCTCCTTTTTCTCCCTCGAAGTCACTTTCGAGCTCGTCTTTCCTCCCGTTTCAGGTACTTTGCACACCTGCTAATCCCTATCCCAACCAATCAATGCACCTCTGCCTTCCAACTCTCCTGCCACTGTCCCAGATTTGAAGCCGCCCGGAATAAACCCACGAGTAGATTTAGCATCTCTTCGCATTCTCCACTAAGTTTATCGAAGCATCCGTCACAAGCAGCAAACTCCAACTGCCCACCCTCCTCCCCTGCTCACTGGGGACTAACCTCACTAGACTTCCTCCTGTCCTGCTAACCAAACCCACCACTGTTGCTTTACATTCTGCCAGTGGATCAACAATCTTGCTCTCATTTTCTGCCACAACGTACATGCACCCATTCTCATTTTCTGCCACAACGTACATGCACCCATAAACAAGGTCCTTGCTACGCACAACCGTAGTGACACCCTGGCTTTAGCTTAAACTTTGCTCCCAGGCAGCAACCCCTGAATAGAATCATAGAAATTAGGTGCAGGAGCAGGCCATTCGAGCCTGCACCGCCATTCAATATGATCATGGCTGATCATTCAACCTCAGTACCATTTTCCTGCTTGCTCGCCATACCACTTGATCCCCTTGGCTGTAAGGGCCATATCTAACTCCCTTTTGAATATATCTAACGAACTGGCCTCAACAACTTTCTGCGGTAGAGAATTCCACAGGTTAACCAGTCTCTGAGTGAAGAAGTTTCTCCTCATCTCGGTCCTAAATGGCCTACCCCTTATTCTTAGACTGTGACCCCTGGTTCTGGAACTCCCCACCAACGGGAACATTCTTCCTGCCTCTAATCTGTCCAATCCCATCAGAATTTTATATGTTTCTATGAGATCCCCTCTCATTCTTCTCTCCACCTAGCTATATTTTCCAACACCAGTACCACCCAAATTATCACCATGGTCCTTCCTCTGGCACTTCTTCCTTTCAGCACATCACTGTGTTTTCCCTCCGTCCCCACACTTGCATCTCCATTTCAATCGCTGTTGTCTATCACCCCTCCAAGTTTCTCATATTTTTCCTCCTGTTCTGCCTCAGACTTTGCATTGAACTACTTCTCATCCTTGTTTTCCATCATCATCATCTCACTTCACTCTTCTAAATTCACTGGCCCGCGATATAAACAACCCTACCCACATTCATGGCCTCTTCCTCAACCATGCCACCTCCCAGGGTCTCTCTAGTACTGTGATCCGAATCACTAACAAGGCTAGCTCCAAATACTTCCTTATGTACCTCAGCACCCACCCATCCCCCCACACATCCGTCATCCCTATTTCTTTATGTCTGCCCCTGGGGAAAAAAAATCTCCAAATCATTTACAACTGCACTTTCAGACCCACCACCATCAAACTCTTGGCCCTCGATTGGCCAGGATACCTCTGAAGCTGTTGATTTCCTCAGCCAGTTTCCTTCATCTGCACTTTAGATCCATTTGACCTCAGGTCATCACCTCTTTCCACTCTACCAGACCTTTCCCTTTGTTCTTTCCTCCCCTCGCCCTGTCCCTGGCTGGGGAGTCGGCCATTTAGGACTGAGATGAGGGGAAATTTCTTCACTCAGAGGGTGGTGAATTTTTGGAATTCTCTATCCCAGAGGGCTGCAGTGGCTCAGTCTTTGAGTATATTCAAGACAGAGATCAATAGATTTTTGAATATTAAGGGAATCAAGGGATATGCGGACAGTGCAGGAAAGTGGATAAGATCAGCCATGATCTTATTGAATGGCAGAGCAGGCTCGAGGAGCCTAATGGCCTACTCCTGCTCCTAATTTTTATGCACTTATGTTCTGTTGATGGCACCAGTAGGGTCCTAACTCTAATCACAAATGAATCTCTCTGAATGTGATCACGGTGCACTATCCCTGATCATTCTCCCTATAGCCAGTGACAGTCAACTGCAAGACCAAGTCATTTGCCATTCCCTCCCTGTCCACTGTCTCAGCTTGAAGAATGGTTGCAATCCATGTCCTATTTAAGCCTAAAGTGAGCTTGCAACCCAATTATCTTCTCCATCACAAAGGCTACCTATTTCCACCTTCTTAACATCACTCATGCCTCTGCCCCTACCTCAACCCACCTGCCGTGAAACCCGCCTCATCATTGCCCTTGGCACCTTCAGACACAACTAGTCTGGTCTCTCATTCTTTACCTTCCGTTAACTACAACTGTGTCAAAACTGTGCCCATATCCTATCTCACACCGTACAGCTTGCAGGTCAGCCCGGTCATCCCTGACCTACAAAGCTTCAAATTATAACATTTCCATCCTTCAGTTTAAATCCCTCAATGGTCTCTGCATCACCCTCATCTCTGTAACCTACTCAAGCACTCCAACCACTCCCCATACTCTCCGCTCTGCTGAATGGCCTCTTCTGTATCTACCATTCCCTTCGGCCCATGATTGGCAGCCGTGCTTTCAGCCACCACACCCTCACAGTCCCCATTTAAATCCTTCGGTCTCTCCACCTTCTTCTTTAAGCCCACCTCTGACCAAGCTTTACCTGCCCCTCCCTTATATTGCCACCTTTGGGTCGGCATCCATTTTCTTCCTTACGCTTCTGTGAAGCCTTGGGATTATTCTCTACATTAAAGGCGCTTATAAATGCAAGTTGTTGACGCTTGCCTGCACTCAATGTGAACCCTACATCTATGTCGGTAACTTTTTGATCTTCAAGTTTGTGTGAAAATGAAAACATCTCTCACCTAGTCTTCATCCCTGGCTTGACTTCCACAGTTTTATCTGAACTGTGCACCACCCGAACCGTGCACTCGCCAGCCTCCGGATGATTCTGTCTACGGAGGAAGTCGTTAATACGAGTTTCCAGGTAAATACCCAGCTTAGTGGTTGGTAACCCTAGAAAATAAAGAGAACAGATTTTAATAAATATATCAACCCCTGCATTTTAATATTGCATTTCTATTAAAAGAGAAAAGGCATTTGGACACAAAATGTTTTCTCTCCTACTTTGGGGCCCATTCCACAGCCAACAGCGCGTAATTATAAATCGCAGCCAGAGATGCAACACAGTTGGTCACAATTCACTCGACAATTTTCTCTTCACTTCTCTGCTTTGACTGCAAGGGGAATCATCATCGAGGAAGATAGTTTCAAGAACTATTAAAATGCAGCAGCACTGTGAACCAGCATGCTATTGCTAGTGGCATAACAAGGATAGTCATTTTAAGTGTCAGCTGTGGCTCAGTGGGCAGCACACTTTCCTCAAAGAGTCAGAAGGTTGTGGGTTCCAGTCCCACTCCAGAGACTTCAGCATAAAAATCTAGGCTGACACTCCAGTGCAGTGCTGAGGGAGCACTGCACTGTTGGAGATGCCGTCTATCGGATAGAACACTAAAACGAGGCCTCTCTCGGGTGGACGTAAAAGATCCCATGGTACTATTTCGAAGAGGAGCAGCGGAGTTATCCCTGGTGTCCTGGCCAATATTTATCCCACAATCAATATCACTAAAGCAGATGTTCTGGTTTTTTTTAAAATCACACTGCTGTTTGTGGGAGCTGGCTGCCAAGTTTCCCTCATTACAAGTGACTATGCTCCAAAAGTACTTCATTGGCTGTAAAGTGCTTTGGGATGTCTGATGGTCGACATAAATGCAAGCTTTTCTTCTTCCTTAAGAGGCCAGTCTTGACTTGCCCAATCCTTCAGTGGATGAAAGTGGTTTGCTGATGAACCATGTAGATCAGCAAGGTTCAAGTCCAACCATTAATATGTGCAGTTTGCTTATATCAGCCAGGGCTGTGACAGAAGCAAGTATGATTGACCCCAATATCCCCAAGTTTGAGAGGAGCAAGGGTGGGGAAAAAAATTCACTCTGGGTCCCTGCTTGATTGACATCCAGTGATCACCCTCTCCTTCTACGAAGACACATGTGGGCAGGACCGAGCTCAGTTACAATGACTGCACAGTCAAAAAGCCTCCCAATACCATTTATGGTAGGCTTTGACTTGCATACTGTGCGAGGTACCCGAGTCCAGCCAGTCAATAGAACAACACTTCTTTTGGAGGATAGACAGAAAAAAAATGGTATCTGAAAGGAGAAATTATTGTACTGGACATTCCATACAGCTCTGAAAAAAAGGGTTGTCTTTACAATACCGATTCACACTGTGAACACAGCTCCAGTACTTACTTTTTGCACAGAATTTATTTTCTTTTCTCGTTTTCCCAGTTTTCTTTAAACAGGGATCACAAACAAAACTGCAAGAGGTAAAAGAACACAGATTACCAGGTATTGAAAGTAGAAATGGTCAGTCTTAAATGTACAGCAGGTTTCATTCTTTGATGTTTGACACATACATCAGCTAAAAGTCATTACCTCCCATAAGGGAGCATGCCACTAAAAAAAAAACAAAATGTCAGCGAATCTTGGATTGGTTCTGCTGAATTGGAAACGGACTTCATAAGATGTTAGGAACCATTGGTGTTTAAATTTTAACAGGTGTCCGTAAAGGTGCTTACAATGGGCAAGGCAATTAACCTAGCATCATTTGCAAGTCTCTATAACTCTGGACTTTTTAAAAAGTGGCCTTGGGAAAGAGGGGCTGAAACTTGCTTTGCAATCATCAAAGGATATTGTGCATTCTGCACCAAATGGTTTTAGGCAAGAAGCCTACACTAGGATAGCTCTGGAACCCCTTTGTTGGTCAGTCTGTTGCACCTCATCGGCAAAAGGATGAAAATCCGTCAGCGAGGAGGGGCTTGCTCGAGTCATTTTGAGCCGGGTCAATAATTCTGTCACACATGTGCCTGAAGGATGAGCCTCAGAGATTGCAGAGCTCCACAAGACATGGCAGTTTCAGTCTGATTCTATGAAGCAGCTCCTCTATAACGGGCATCAACTCTTCTTTCAGCAGCATAAAGTGCTTGAGCAGTGTTTTAGCCTAAAAGAGTCATGTTTGGCAGATTGCTCCAAAACATCCCTACAAAATGCATCCCAAAACACTAGGCTTAGCTTCCTGGACCAGAGCCAAATTGCGAGAATCGGGGTTTCAGGGATACTGCAATTATCCTGGGACTCCTTCCCACCTAGGAACATTCATTTCCTCCCCCCTTCACCAAATTTCTCCCCAGTGTCCTTGAAAGCACGGTCTCCTTGTTAGGCTATAATTTCATTAGTGTCCTTTGGCACCTCGCCCAAATGGCCAGTGAGCCTACACAGTATCAAGCTATTCTACTATGGGAGGCATCACACTCCATGCTGATCTCACCGGCACCAGATGACCCCCCATGGGCATGGACTTCCAGCAGGAGTCACTGGTTAATAATTAGGAGTGGGAACCCTTGCTGAATTTATCCTTCTTAACCTAGGGCCGCTGAAGCAGCGCTGCTGCTGGCCTAGTTGAGGTCAGAGAACGAACCAGAGAATTCCTTTGGTGGAACAGGTCAGCCACGCATTGCAGTAACTCACTCATTGAAGGAGCTCTTCTCCCTCAATTTCAATGACAATTATCTTTTTACATGCAGAATAACTTATTTCTTAACCCCCTTAAGATAGGTGTACAGATAATTTTGCATATTCAGATGAAATGTATTGCTTCTATGTGCAATGTGACTCACCCTGAGGGCCAAATAAGTTCATGGTGAAGGACACAGATCTGATGCATTTTCCGACCACATTCAGTACATTCAACAAATCTGCAGAGAAGATACAGATGTCAATGACGGTAACAATAAGACAACAACAGGTGGTGTTTTTGTAATCCTTTGCCCCACCTTAGAAAAATGCTATTAAAAAGTGTTTAGGATAATATGCTTCCCACAGGGATCAAAAGGAGTCAACTTGGTTTTTGCTGGCATTGTCCTGGTGGTATCAGCAAAACTAATTAGTGAACGACATGCCTACCCGTTTGACATATGGTTTTTGAAAAAGGAGCAAGAGCAGTTAATAGTTTTTAAAAAGGCAAAATGCTCTTTTTATGTTTTCTATTAAAGACAACTCATTTTTGTCTCACATACTGTAACCAGAGAATGTTTAGTGGTTAAAAATAAAGACCAATTACATACAAAAGCTAATCAAAAGCCAATCTCAGAGTGCAACCCTAAATCTTAATAACAAATTATTTTATTATTTGTAATTTGAATAAATTATTTAATGCAACTTAAAATCCACCACTGCTTGGAATACAGTTTCTGTCTGCCAACTGCAGCCAGGTAGTGACAGCTTTCTGCAAGGTATTTTGTAAAGATAACGTTTGAAACAACGATTAGGTAATTGCTAAACTAATGATGGCATTATTCAACATTCATGGTAACTTCCAGCCTAGGGTATATCGAAATGCAGGAGTATAACAAATGGTCACTTCTGCCATCCTCAGAGACAAGACTTCACTATTATGCCCTTTAACTGCACCCAACATTCAGCAAATAGAAAGCCGTTACTAAAGGGGTACTCCACAATGCGTTTTCTGCTGCCAATCTGCACAAAGTTCCCCATCTTTGTTGTACAATAGGAGAGGGCTGTCTTTCCCCCAAGATCAGCTTAATACGTACATTAGCAGAAACTTGGAGACAAAGTTGTTCGTTTGCCTTGGTCAGAGAATGGAGGGAAGGAAGTAAATGGAAAAACAAATAATTACTAAGAGAATGGGAGCATCACGGTTACAAGGGTTACAGAGGCTCAAGAAGATGGTCCAGCACCACCATCTCAAGGCTATAGGCTTTAGGGATCGGCAACAAACAGGTCTTTGCCAACATTACCTGCACCCCAAGAACAAATACTTCATAGGAAACACTTACATTTCAGGGTCCAGTGTATCATTTTTCTTCTTCGAGAACTGTTCCTTTGAAATAGTCCTAAAATAAATAAGTAGTTACAGTAGGAAGCAAGATACAGCATACAGAGGTGGAACGGTTTTGTGTGATCATAATATCAACATACCAAAAGGTTCGGGTCCTCAAGTAATTTACAAAAACATGCCTAGTTATGTAAGCAGTAGAACCCGCTACGAGAGGCAGTCACCAAGCTGTGCAAATGGAACCGTTCCTTCTACTGCCAGAATACATGCAACAACTGCTTCTTAGGCAGTTCCCGAGTCGAGGATGACTTGCTTCCACACTAAAATGAGTTCTAAGGTGACTGATGAGACCAATGCGGGACCTACAGTCTCTGTCACAGGTAGGGCAGACGGTGGTTGTTGGAGGGAAAACACATGTAACACACCATGATTGATTGCATAAGGCAAGACTTTAAATCGATGTTTTCTGAAAATTATGTCTCCGCCAGTTACCCCCCCACCCACCCCCACACCAAACCAAACGCACAATAATAGACCCAAATTCTGATTTTTGTTATATAGGATTCATTTTTTTCTAGTATTGTGGTAACGCTTTCTGCAAATGCATCTTTTTTTGGGTGAAAATCTAAAACCAAGAGCCTTGGTTGTAGGGAACGTTGAATACAGAATTTATTTTACTGGCAATGAATGCCCAACACAATACAACTTTCACAGCTTGAAAATTAAACGGTCATCCATTTTAAAATTTCTGGAATAAAGTTTGAGTATACTCACGTTTGAGGCTGTGAAGGGTCATCACCCAGGGAGACAGTCTCTCCCTGGATCTCATTGAAACATTTCTCACAGAAGTGATACCTGTTTAAACAGGAGACATATTTGGGTGAAATATTATGCCTTTGTGAAAAGCAGTCAAAAACCGGCCAGGGCAAGAGATCATGATGAAGTTTTGTTTTTTAAATTTGTTTTTTCTTAATATCTCGATGAGTGGGAAACGTTAAGTGAAGACATCAGAGTACAAAGCAAGGGAAGGCACAGATTAACATTCAATTTTATTGAATGAGTTTTAAAAATCAGCAAATAACTAAATCGGACACAGGCCGATTTTTATCATTTGCCCACAATTATAGGCCCGATTATCCAGTAGAGGAAACGTCCATTATATGGTTTTACAGTATAAAACAAATCAGATTACTAATTAGAATATATAATCAGATGCATGTTTGGCTAAAGGTGGTACCATTTGATCTTATCCTTGAACACCAACCCTTAAATGTTCAACTAAACAATTAGACAGGACCACTCATCCAAAGGACAGCACCCCTCGATACTGCAGCACTGCAGCAGAACTACACTAGTGTGTCAGTCTAATGCTCAAATCGGCAAGCGGGACTTGGACCCACACATCTATGGCCAGCTGGCTTTCAGTTCTCCAGGGATCTGTTATTTTGGGGGGTGGGGGGATGGGTGGAGAGGGTATGAATAAATCTGGGCATTACATAAATTTAAAACGTAATACATGTAAACGAGCATTAACTCATGTGAACCTCTTGCTATTTTGAGAATCTCTCAACAGGGTCCTCCTCAGATGTGTGTCATTACCTATTCTTCCACTACTTTATACTATTTGAGATGAGCTGACTTGTCTAGGGATTTAATTTTTACTGTTATAACACTGAATAGTTTCATCTTTCAGAAATTTTTTCAATTACATTTAGACAACAATAGTCAAAACTTTTGACAGCATTATAATAGGTCATAAGATACTCAAAGGGAAACAAGCACATGAAGTTGATTTCCTCCCATCCTCGAGACTAGCAGCACTTGCATGGAGTTACTATAGATCCTGTAGCAGCTTAAGCCAGTAATATAGATAACAGGGATACACATTACCCAGAAAAACAGAATATTGTGCTGATGATTTGATGGGTAGTGTAGATTCTCATAACCAGATAGCAAGATTTTCCACAAACCTACTACAAAACTAGGCTGTAAACAAGGTTCGGGAGAAATCAGCACATCAAATTCAAGTTACTTATTTAAAACGTGAAGTACAGTTCCTCGAGTTGACCTAAAAGCCACCATCTTACCTGTTTTGATAACTGTAATAGGTAGCATCCCGAGGGATTGTACATAACTGTTTTCCATAGCAACAGAGGGTCTGCGGAGAAAATTCCAGCTACAAGGAGTAAAAAGAAAGCGTTATAACTCATACAAAACTCTGAAACAGCTAAGAAAAAGGTTATTCCTTCTGATATTCAACTGCCACTGAATCTTATAAACCTATAATTTGCTTTTCAACACTGTGCCTTTTACAAACAAAGTGTCAGCTAGTGCCAAATACAAAGGCAGCTCCATTCGGCGGACTTATAGCAGCGCCAGTAGCACTTATATAGTGCCTTTAACACACAAAACATCCCAACAGCTGCAGAGGCATTGTGGTAAATGGACGGCCAATGGCGATGCAGTTGGGGGGTTTGAGGGTGCAGTTGTCAGCCAATAGTGAGAGGGAACAACTCCTCCGCCCCCCCCCCCCCGTCACCAGCGAAGAGAGAGGAAGTGCAGTTCAAGCTTTAGGGAGTGTGGGTTGTGAGGGGTATAAGGAAGTGGTCGGAAACTTCGGGAGTAAGGAGGACACAGGAGTGGAGGGGGTAAAGAAGTGACCATGAATATATGGCGAGAAAGCAGGAATGGGGTACTGAAGTTGAATGTTCAGCCATGAACTCATTGAATGGCGGTGCAGGCTAGAAGGGCCGAATGGCCTACTCCTGCACCTATTTTCTATGTTTCTATGTATGTGTGTTTATATATAAAGGACAGGAAAGCACCAACTGGATGAAATGGCTTAGTTCCTTTACAGCTTGGTGCTGATATCCTCAGGTGACTATATTAATTTGATTAATTAATTAAGCAGTCAAACATTTAATATTTTATCATCAGTCAACTTCAACAGGTACAAAGTAAAAACTGCTGGTCCACTTCAGCTGATGGCTAGCAGATTGCCTGCTGGTCAAACACAGTCAATGAACTGTATACAACACCTTTACCATCATTTGCAGGATGTGGAAGATGACAAACAGAAGAGTGTAATCAGGACTTGATTAGGGCAGGAGGGAAACAGAAGATGGCAACACAATTTAAGTGCACCATTGTACTAATATATTACTTGCTCTTCTGTGTTTTTGCTTCAGTTGGGAAATACTAAATGATTATTGGCTGTGGACTTTTGTATTGCTATAAATACCGTTTAATAACAGATCAACTGAAGGAAGGGGCTGAATTCTCTCGCTTTTTCCACCTTTACCATCACAAAGTACTCCAAGTAACACCCCGGTCAAAAAAGCTGTAAGGCTTGCCTGTCAAATGCATCTTCAGATGACAGAAAAATTGTGCTTCAAACTAAAGTGAAGATCCTTGTCTATGAGTGCTCATCATCACAAGACTTAATGCAAGGATCTCGGTCAAGATACTTTAAATGGTTTTAAATTTAAAATGGCTGAGTAATGGCGTTGCATAGTATGGCACTGACCAAAGCGAGGAGGGAGATTACAGATTCAATCCTTGTTTGTGCAATGTTAACTAGAGAGACACTATAACTTAAAAAAAAATTTGTTCATGAGATGTGGGCGCCACTGGCAAGGCCCATCATTTATCGCCCATCCCTAATTGCTATTGAGAAGGTGGTAGTGAGCCGCCTTCTTGAACCGCTGCAGTCCGTGTGGTGAAGGTGCTCCCACAGTGCTGTTAGGGAGGGAGGTCCAGGATTCTGACCCGGCAACGATGAAGGAACGGCCGATATATTTCCAAGTCAGGATGGGTGTGTGACTTGGAGGGGAACTTGCAGGTGATGGTGTTCCCATGAACCTGCTGCCCTTGTCCTGAAGAAGCCTTGGCGAGATGCTACATTGCATCTTGTAGATGGTACACATCGCAGCCACGGTGCGCTGGTGGTGGGGGGCAGGGAGTAAGACATCACTCATTCAGAAAAAGAGTTATGTATGTTTGGATCATCAATCCGAATGTGTGGAATCTATTAATGGAATACTGCTAAAAATGTGGGAGAAAAATTAATTTGGGATGATACCGGAGCTTAGAGGGTTAAATTAAGAGAACATGTTGCATAAACTTGACTTAGAAACATAGAAAATAGTTGCAAGAGTAGGTCATTCGGCCCTTCGAGCCTGCACCACCATTCAATATGATCATGGCTGATCATGCAACTTCAGTACCCCATTCCTGCTTTCTCTGCATATCCCTTGATCCCTTTAGCCGTAAGGGCCACATCTAATTCCCTTTTGAATATGTCCAACGAACTGGCCTCAACAACTTTGTGGTAGAGAATTCCACAGGTTCACAATTCTCTGAGTGAAGAAGTTTCTCCTCATCTCGGTCCTAAATGGCTTACCCCTTATCCCTAGACTGTGACCCCTGGTTCTGGACTTCCCCAACATCGGAAACATTGATTCCCTTGAGTATAGACGCTCTGATCGAAGTGTTTAAGATGTTAAAAGAATTAGGGTTAATAAGGAGAAATTATTTCCTCTGGTGGGTGAATCAAGAATAAGCGGACATAATCTTAAAATCAGAGCTGCGTAGGCCATTCAGGAGCAAGATCAGGAAGCATTTTTTCCCACAAAGGGTAAAAATCTGAAAGTCTTTCCCTGAAAAGACTGCGACAATTAGAGCTTTCATGACTGGAGACCGATAGAATTACGTTAGGCAAAAGGGACTTGGAGCAAAGGCGGGAAAATGGAGTAGCAATGCAGATCAGCTGTGACCGAATTGAGAGAGAACAGGCTAGAGGGGCTGAATGCCCTACTCCTGTCCCCAATGTTCCTTGGAACCTTTTTTGCTTCTGACTGATTATCACATTGCTGTTTGTGGGAGCTTGCAGTGTGCAAATTGGCTGCTGCTTTTCCTACATTACAATGGTGACCACACGTCAAGAAGTACTTCACTGCTTCACTGGCTGTAAACTATTTTGGGACATCCAGAGGTCATGAAAAATGCGCTATTTAAATGCAAGTCTTTCTTTGAATATGGGGGCGGGGGAAATATCACAGTCGAACTTAATGAAATCCTCACCCAGGCTGATTATACTCTAACGAACACAAAGGTCCTGTGCCCAATCGTAGCAGGCTTACCTCATCGCAGCAGGTGGGAATACACCCAGAGACCTTTGCAGTCAGGATGGACCATAGTGTGATCCATACAGGAAGGCGAATGGAATGTTAGCCTTCATTGCAAGAGGGATGAAGTACAAAAGCAGGGAGGTCCTGCTGAAACTGTACAGGGTATTGGTGAGGCCGCACCTGGAGTACTGCGTGCAGTTTTGGTCACCTTACTTAAGGAAGGATATACTGGCTTTGGAGGGGGTACAGAGACGATTCACTAGGCTGATTCCGGAGATGAGGGGGTTACCTTATGATGATAGATTGAGTAGACTGGGTCTTTACTCGGAGTTCAGAAGGATGAGGTGTGATCTTATAGAAACATTTAAAATAATGAAAGGGATAGACAAGATAGAGGCGGAGAGGTTGTTTCCACTGGTCGGGGAGACTAGAACTAGGGGGCACAGCCTCAAAATACGGGGGGAGCCAATTTAAAACCGAGTTGAGAAGGAATTTCTTCTCCGAGGGTTGTGAATCTGTGAAATTCTCTGCCCAAGGAAGCAGTTGAGGCTAGCTCATTGAATGTATTCAAGTCACAGATAGATAGATTTTTAACCAATAAGGGAATTAAGGGTTACGGGGAGCGGGCGGGTAAGTGGAGCTGAGTCCACGGCCAGATCAGCCATGATCTTATTAAATGGCGGAGTAGGCTCGAGGGGCTAGATGGCCTACTCCTGTTCCTAATTCTTATGTTCTTATTTACCAATAAAGCATCAGTGAGAGGACCAGAGATCGTTCCTTTGCTTGGTTTGTGAACAGTGGTGGACAAAGGTAATCACAGGAGCTTCCCTGATGATTCTGCAAGTGCATTCAATAGCTGAGCTATACAGATCGGGAAGGTTTGCTTTCAGGTCTGTGTTAATTAGCTGATTTCATCTAGAGAGGTGACAGGGACACTACAATTGGTCTCTGTGCCCTAGATTCGAAAGAGGGAAAAAAAAAGTCGGCCATGGAAAATCTGCTCCCGATTCGTATCCAACCTTGCTGGAAGTGCAATTGTGAAGATGCCGGGAGAAGACCGGATCCAGTTTAGTTCCAATACCCTCCCCCTGGCCCCCCGCAGTTAAATAACCTGCTGACATTCTGTTGTTCACATACAAATAATGGCTAATTAGAGGAGAAACAAGGGATAGTGCCCTTCAAACTGTATCTCAGATAGGAGGGGAAAAAACTGATAAGAATAGTTAGAGAGGGAGAGAGAGAATTGCTAAGGACTAACCTTTCTACCACAGCAATATCCCAGGTTTTGCATGACAGGGTCGATCTCCAGCTCGAAGACCTCTGCCAGCTTCGTACAGTACTTATACACACGTGACGTCTTGCGGTTATACAGCCAGGCATTGTTGAACATTAACCAAATGTCATCCACATACTGCCATGGCTCCTGGTACTGGCCAGTGTCTAGCTTGCGCTTGATTGTAGACAAGTCCATTGGCGTCTTTACGATATCAAAGTAGTCCTTTAGGAGAAGAAAAAAAGCTTCAGTTGTCTACCTAAAGTGTTACAACAGGTGAGCTACACATCATTATTGCTTCAAATGTTTCCCAAAAAGTACAAGCGTCTGAAATGAATTTACGCTACAGCCTAAGGAAGAAATTGGAAATACTGGATATCTGAAATAGAAGCAAAAACAGATGCAAATCGGGATGAGAAAGACCAGTTGTGACATTTTGGTTGCATGCTTTTCGTCATAACCAAAGACTGTAAAATAACTTGGCATCTTGAATGTTTTTCCACTTTACAGATGCTGATTGACCTGCCGTGCACTTCAGTGTATTGTGCTTTTATTTTAGTCAACATCCTATACAGATGTACAGGAAAGTTCCTTTAAACAAATTGATGAAAAGTGTGCATTTTAATGAGAGACTCGCAGTTTACTAAAATATCAACCTTCTGGCACAAGTTTTCTTTTTAAATCATTAAGACCACAGGTTTGCAATTTCAAAGAAAATGAAAAATATTGCTAAATGTTGTCTGCAAAACACAAAAGAATCCCAGTATCTCGGACAATAAAAACAGAATGTGACTTATTCAGTCACCATAAACCAACAGTGCCCCTTTCTATAAATCACAGACAGGTTCAACAGTTTTTCATTTCCAGGAGAAAGACGCTTGAAATGGCAAAACAGTATTTTGACAAAACAGTGATCCTCTAGGAATGAGTGACCATAACATGGTTGAATTTCAAATTCAGTTGGAGGGTGAGAAAGTTGGATCTCAAACAAGTGTCCTAAGCTTAAATAAAGGAGACGACAAAGGTATGAGGGCAGAATTGGCTGAAGTGGACTGGGAAAATAGATTAAAGTATGGGACGGTTGACGAGCAGTGGCAGACATTTAAGGAGATATTTCATAACTTGCAACAAAAATATAATCCAATGAGAAGGAAAGACTAAGAGAAGCGATAATCATCCACGTCTAACTAAGGAAATAAGGAATGGTATCAAATTGAAAACAAAGGCACACAATGTGGCCAAGACTAGTGGGAGGCCAGAGGATTGGGAAACTTTTAAAAGCTAGCAAAGTGCGACTAAAAAAAAATGATTGAGAGGCAAGATAGATTATGAAAGTAAACTAGCACGGAATATAAAAACAGATAGTAAGAGTTTCTACAGATACATAAAAAGGAAAAGAGTGGCTAAAGTAAATTTTGGTCCCCTAGAGGATGAGACTGAGGAATTAATAATGGAGAACAGGGAAATGGCAGAGACGTTGAACAAATATTTTATATCGGTCTTCACGGTAGAAGACACTAAAAACATCCCAATAGTGGATAATCAAGGGGCTATATAGGGAGGGAGGAACTTAATACAATCACTATCACTAATGAAGTAGTACTCGGTAAAATAATGGGACTAAAGGCGGACAAGTCTCCTGGACCTGATGGCTTACAACTTTGGATCTTAAAAGAAGTGGCTGCAGAGATAGTGGATGCATTGGCTGTAATCTACCAAAATGCCCTGGATTCTGGGGCGGTCCCAGCAGTTTGGAAAACAGCAAATGCAATGCCCCTATTTAAATAAGGAGGCAACAAAAAGCAGGAAACTACAGACCAGTTAGCCTGACATCTGTCGCTGGGAAAATGCTGGAGTCCATTATTATGGAAGCAGTAGCAGAACATTTGGAAAAGCATGATTCAATCAAGCAGTCAGCATGGTTTTATGAAAGGAAAATCATGTTTGACAAATTTGCTGGAGTTCTTTGAGGATGTAATGAGCAGGGTGGATAAGGGGGAACCAGTGGATGTGGTGTATTTGGATTTCTAGAAGGTATTCGATAAGGTGCCACATAAAAGGTTACTGCACAAGATAAGAGCTTACAGGTTTGGGGATAATATATTTTCATGGCTAGAGGATTGGTTAACTAACAGAAAAGAGAATCGGAATAAATGGGGACATTTTCCGGTTGTCAAACAGTAATTCGTGGGGTGCCGCAAGGATTGGTACTGGGGCCGCAACTATTTACAATCTATATTAATGACTTAGATGAAGGGATCGAGTGCAATGTAGCCAAGCTTGCTGATGATACAAAGATGGGTCGGAAAGCAATTGTGAGGAGGACACAAAAAATCTGCAAAGGGATATAGACAGGCTAAGTGAGTGGACAAAAATTTTTTGGCAGAGGGAGTATAATGTGCAATATTGTGAGGTTATCCCCTTTGGCAGAAATAATAGAAAAGCAAATTATAATTTAAATGGAGAAAAATTGCAAAATGCTGCAGTAGAGGGACCTGGGGGTCCTTGTGCATGAAACACAAAATGTGAGTATGCAGGTACAGCAAGTAATCAGGAAGGCAAATGGAATGTTGGCCTTCATTGCAAGGGGGATAGAGTATAAATGCAGCTAAGTCCTGCTGCAACTGTACAGGGTATTGGTGAGACCACACCTAGAATACTGCATACAGTTTTGGTCTCCGTATTTAAGGAAGGATATACTTGCATTGGAGGCTGTGCAGAGAAGCTTCACGAGGTTGATTCCAGAGATGAGAGGGTTGACTTATGAAGGTAGGTCGAGTAAATTGGGCCTATACTCATTGGAGTGCAGAAGAATAAGTGATCTTATCGAAACATAAGATACTGAGGGGGCTCGACAAGGTGGATGCAGAGAAGATATTTCCAATCATAGGGGAAACTATAACTAGGGGACAGTCTCAGAATAAGGGGCCGTTCATTTAAAACTGAGATGAGGAGGAATTTCTTCTCTCCAAGGGTTGTAAATCTATGGAATTCTCTGCCCCAGAGAGCTATGGACACTGGATAATTGAATATATTTAAGGCAGAGATAGACAGATTTTTGAGCGATAAGGGAATAAAGAGTTATGGGGAGCAGGCAGGGAAGTGGAGCTGAGCCCATGATCAGATCAGCCATGATTATTGAATGGCGGAGCAGGCTTGAGGGACCAGGTGGCCTATTCCTGGCTCCTATGTCTTACGTTCTTATGTAAAGATCTAGTTATAAAAATGGAATCTGACAATCAGGTAACATAAATCATAACCCTTAGGTACATTAACATAATTAGGAGCAGGACATACGGCCCTTTGAGCCTGCTCCGCCATTCAATATGATGGCTGATCTTCGACCTCAACTCCACTTTCCCGCCCAATCCCCGTATCTCTTGATTCCCCTAGAGTCCAAAAAATGCAAATACTGGATATCCAACACCCAATTTTATCAAGTAACAAAGGAACCAAGCGTTTCCTATGACAGCATTTGCATTTTACGTTTGTCGATACCAGGGAAAGGTTATTACAAAATCTTTAAATGAGAAAATCACCATGCCTTGTACAGTGTCACAAAACGTCCAGTACATGACACAGACCTTGCTCCGAAGGCAGAGAGCACTGCATTTCTGCTTATCTCAACTGCTTTAGCTGAGCTAGGACGCGTAATGAATTGTCGTTGCAATCCTTAACAGAAGCGGTTGAAAAATATATATATTACTCAAAACATCCACACACCGTACTTACAGGAATACCCAGGAGTTGGGGATCCACAGGTTGCCGGAAAGGAAGTGACTCAGGGTCCTGACGGTAAAGTGCTTCCAGTGTCGGCATTAGCGCCTGCCGCAACTCTTCTGGCTTGAAAACTATAAATAGAATAGGAAAAAAAAATGAATCTGAAGAAAAAGTAGAGACACCTATGATTTGAAAACCACCATTGAAACAAATTCATTTGAGGGGTGTTAATTTTTGGCACTTCCATTTGTTCTCCCTCATATTAGCTAATGGTACACCTTCAAAATTAATTTTTTCATATTAATAAATAGGATCTCATCAATATTATTAGTTGAAATTCAACTGCCCACAGCAAAATCCATCTATTTTAGCCCCAGTTCACGGACTACTAACAATGACTTGTCCTATTAGACTACTGTTGTTGCAGCTCTCCCTTCTAGGAGATAAACCGTAGTGATATGGGGACAACTTTCTCCATCTCCCGCCCCCAATTTCTATATCCCTGTTGGGCAACACCTAGTCTCTGCTCAATGTCTCGCTGCAAGGAGTGCCCAAGACTGGCAAATCAGTGAGACGAGAATCAAATCTAGTGCACAACTGCTTCAATTCAACATGGCCATCATTCCTCTTCACTTCCTTCTCATTTTTTCCTCCATTTGCCCCTTCAGGGTCCAAATTTGACATATGCCCACTGTAAATGGAAATTTGCAAATCCCCACCCAAATTCTCATTTCTAAATGTGCCTGTATCCGCACACTCCTTTTACCAAAAGACTGGATTCCCTCGGCATTGAGTGAAGACAGCTGTTGCGTGTTCTGCCATAACAATCCATTTAGTATCGCAGCCAACAACCAGTAACGCCACTTTACACACAGCCAACAACCAGTAACGCTGCTTCACGCATACCCACCCAACAACCAGTAACCCCACTTCACAACCAGCCAACAACCAGTAACCCCACTTCACACACACACACCCAACAACCAGTAACCCCACTTCACACACACACAGCCAACAACCAGTAACCCCACTTCACACACACACAGCCAACAACCAGTAACCCCACTTCACACACAGCCAACAACCAGTAACCCCACTTCACACACAGCCAACCAGTAACCCCACTTCACACACACACACCCAACAACCAGTAACCCCACTTCACACACACACCCAACAACCAGTAACCCCACTTCACACACACACACCCAACAACCAGTAACCCCACTTCACACACAGCCAACAACCAGTAACCCCACTTCACACACACACAGCCAACAACCAGTAACCCCACTTCACACACACACAGCCAACAACCAGTAACCCCACTTCACACACACACAGCCAACAACCAGTAACCCCACTTCACACACACACACCCAACAACCAGTAACCCCACTTCACACACACACAGCCAACAACCAGTAACCCCACTTCACAACCAGCCAACAACCAGTAACCCCACTTCACACACACACACCCAACAACCAGTAACCCCACTTCACACACCCACCCAACAACCAGTAACCCCACTTCACACACAGCCAACAACCAGTAACCCCACTTCACACACCCACCCAACAACCAGTAACCCCACTTCACACACACACACAGCCAACAACCAGTAACCCCACTTCACACACACACAGCCAACAACCAGTAACCCCACTTCACACACACACACCCAACAACCAGTAACCCCACTTCACACACCCACCCAACAACCAGTAACCCACTTCACACACCCACCCAACAACCAGTAACCCCACTTCACACACAACCAGCCAACAACCAGTAACCCCACTTCACACACACACCCAACAACCAGTAACCCACTTCACACACCCACCCAACAACCAGTAACCCACTTCACACACACACCCAACAACCAGTAACCCACTTCACATACCCACCCAACAACCAGTAACCCCACTTCACACACACCCACCCAACAACCAGTAACCCACTTCACATACCCACCCAACAACCAGTAACCCCACTTCACACACACCCACCCAACAACCAGTAACCCCACTTCACACACAACCAGCCAACAACCAGTAACCCCACTTCACACACCCACCCAACAACCAGTAACCCACTTCACATACCCACCCAACAACCAGTAACCCCACTTCACACACACACCCAACAACCAGTAACCCCACTTCACACACACACCCAACAACCAGTAACCCACTTCACATACCCACCCAACAACCAGTAACCCCACTTCACACACACACAGCCAACAACCAGTAACCCCACTTCACAACCACCCAACAACCAGTAACCCACTTCACATACCCACCCAACAACCAGTAACCCCACTTCACACACACACAGCCAACAACCAGTAACCCCACTTCACACACCCACCCAACAACCAGTAACCCACTTCACATACCCACCCAACAACCAGTAACCCCACTTCACACACACACACCCAACAACCAGTAACCCCACTTCACATACCCACCCAACAACCAGTAACCCCACTTCACACACCCACCAACCAGTAACCCCACTTCACACACAACCAGCCAACAACCAGTAACCCTACTTCACACACACACAGCCAACAACCAGTAACCCCACTTCACACACACACACAGCCAACAACCAGTAACCCCACTTCACACACACACCAACAACTAGTAACCCCACTTCACACACACACCAACAACTAGTAACCCCACTTCACACACACACCAACAACCAGTAACCCCACTTCACACACAACCAGCCAACAACCAGTAACCCTACTTCACACACACACAGCCAACAACCAGTAACCCCACTTCACACACACACACAGCCAACAACCAGTAACCCCACTTCACACACACACCAACAACTAGTAACCCCACTTCACACACACACACACAGCCAACAACCAGTAACCCCACTTCACACATACACAAACCCCTACCCACTCCAGAAAAGTCTGAATGTCCATCAGGGGTTGCATTCAAGAATCTGACAAACTAATTATAGCCACCATTTAGGACTGAAGTTAGGAAGTTCTTCATACCGAGTGATCAACATCTGGAATGGATTTATGGGTTGAGTAGTGGCGATGAAGACCATGGATGCTGTGACAGGGGGGATGGGGGCTGCAGGGACTTTCTGGATGGATGAGCTAAGATGGCCTTCCTCATCTGTATGTATCTTGTTTTGGCATAGACCAGTGTTTAATTAGCGTCTGCTCCCCCCACATGGAAAAGATACATGTACATACTCTTCTTACGTGACTGTCCACTCGCAGGGGATGATTGAGTCGCCAAGCTTGTGCTATCTTCTTCCTCTTTTGCTTCACCTTTCACCTCTGGTTTCTTCTCATCAGCCTCCATTGGCTCCTGTTTACACTCTTCGGTTGTGGGTTCTTCCTTTATCTACAAACAATATCCAAAAGGAAAGGATTTTTTACTTTTGTTTTTTTCTCGTGTATGGCATAAGCATTGCAGTACTGGGAATTAATTTCCCTCCCCATAATGTATACCAATCCTGACTTGAACACACTATAGGGACGAGTCAACATTCCACAATGAACAGCTTTCTCAATGACCCCAATAATTCACCTCAACCCCAACCTCAAAAGTAAAAACAAGGCAGATTTATAACGCAGTAACTAGTAATCTGAACCATAGTCCTATAAACTATAATGAACCGTAAATATGAGTCATAAAAGAAATTGGTTAAACACACTAACTTTACAATGTTTTTAAACTGAACAGTATGTTCTCGTTTGCCACTATGTCAAGTAACTAGTGCCTACACCTAGACCAAAATTATCAAGCACTGTTGAACATTTGTGAAATATTCAAAAGTAAGATTTATGGTATGACACTGAAGTACTTCTACATCTGATAAATTAAAACTTGTATTTATAAATTATAATGTAGTCATGCTTCTGTAAAATAAGCCAAATGTATGTAAATCCTCCATTTGCTCTGCATGTAAGACCGCCAGATAAGGAAAAAGCAAAATGGTGACCTACAGCTTAGAACAGACTTTCAAAGTTATCAGAAGCAAAGACATATTTTGTGATTGCCTACTTGTGCCTATTTTGTAACAAAGAAAATAAGATTGATTAGGAGACCTGTCCAAACATTTTTTTGGGGGGGGGGTGGGGGAGTTGTTAGGGAAGGCCCAGAGGGCAATGCCTACTGCATTTTTATAACATCCTCACAAAACACAATGCAAGCCACCGACAATCTAGCAACCCAACTCGTCCATTAAAGGAATTAGTGCTGTGTAAATTACGTTGCAGGTTGAACAGAAGGTCCCACTCTGTACGATGTCCAAAAATTAGTATCAAATTTCAGACATACAATGCCTTTAATCCACATAATCTGACATTTAACTAAGCTTTCAGCTTTGGGCATACACCTAATATTCAGCTCGTCAGTCAGTCCAACATAAATTTGTCAACATTACATGGAAAATATGGTCTGAAAGTTTTCCACAGCGATAAAAGAAATTCCAAAAAGCTATAGCTTCACAAACAATTATTTGATAATTCAAGACCTTATTGAACTACTCTAGATTAGAAATGCAAATAACAGTTGGACACCTCTGGTCCGGCACCCTTGGGACTTGACCGGTGCCGGAACAGAGAATTTTCCGAACCACGGGAGGTCACGTTTACCGGTATCTGTCGACAGCCCCCGGGTTCCTGTGTGCGCGCTCATGCTGGCAGCCCGTGGGCGGCTCCCTCAGCCAATCACCGAACACACTCACTGACTGACAGCCATTCCAGCCGATCGTCGAACACACTCACTGACTAACAGCCATTCCAGTCGATCGTCGAACACACTCGCTGACTAACAGCCATTCCAGCCGATCGTCGAACACACTCACTGACTAACAGCCATTCCAGCCGATCGTCGAACACACTCACTGACTAACAGCCATTCCAGCCGATCGTCGAACACACTCACGCTCCAGCCAATCAAACCTTTTAAAAAAAAATAATAAACCCTCCTCTCCCTCAGGCCCATCTAATGCAGAAGCACGGATGTTGCCGAATTAGAGTGTCCCGGATTGGAGAGGTACAAACTGTACAACATCCCATTGTATATATACAGATTACTTTGGGGTTAAATAAATAGACAAGGACAAATATAACATTGAAAACTAGGTGTTTTGGTACAGATATACAAGTAAAAATACACTAAACATGGCACTCGAATATACTAAATAAACAAGTACTGTATCATATAACCTGCTGTTTGTCGCTTCTTGTAACTCAGTACGCCCGCAATGAAAAGAAACTCTTTGCAAATACACATTTAACAATAATAACTGATGCAGATACTGCATAGCAGCACAAGATCAGTCTGCCATGGTAAAGCAGTAAGTGGATGCCAGGCAGTCTCCACAGGGACAAAGGAAAACCCAAGGCAGAGACCTGGTATTGAGGGTGCTTTTGTGCACTTCATAATAAGCTGAGAATGGCATTGGAGGCCTGTTATAATTGGTGCATGGCTCAGGATCAGCAGGAAAAATGGAATGGGTAAGGAAAACAATTTTGGATCCAGAGGTTCTTAACCTCATTTAAAAAAAATCACAACGTGTAGTTCAATGAATTAAGGAATAAATGTCACTTCTTACCTCCTGTTTGATTTCCTGCTTTGGTTCCACAGTTTCTGTCTCAGTTTCTTCTTCCTCCTCTTGCTTTTCCTCCATCTTTACATCAGACACTGGTGCTTCAGGAGCTGGCTGCTGAGAGTTGGGATCTGTACTGCTGACCGACGCTGGGGTCGATACTCGACCATCGGCACTCACTGCCGACTGTGAAAGCTAAAGCAAACCAAAGGCAGTGATTAGGTCAAGAAGCAAAAAGCCGCCAACCATTCCATACAACAGAAAAGCACCACAGGTAAAAACACAACAGACAAGTGCACATTAAAATGCTCAAGCTAGAGTTATTAAATCAACCGGTTTTATCTTAGCTGGGTACAACGGTAAAGGTATTTTCTTACTTCTGAAATGCATATCACTAACAGAAATGTCTCATTCTAATATAAAGCTACCCTACAAAAAGTATCAAAAAGGCGATGGAATGTTGGCCTGTGTGTCATGAGTGTTGGAATAAAGTGAGGAAGTTCTGCTTTAGTTGTATAGAGCCTTGGTCAAACCCCATCTGGAGTACTGCGTTCAGTTTTGGGCACTGAGCCTCAAGAAAGATGTATTGGTTTTGGAGTGAGATACAGTGTAGATTCAGGGATGAAAGGGCTCAGTTATGACCAATGTTCCCTTTAATTTTGTTTTGGATGGGCGGCACCTTTAAACTCTTGCACATGCGCGTTTTTTTTCCCCATTGCGAAGCTGGCAATGGGCAGGCCTGGGACCTCTAGAGCGCTGCACAGCCGCATAGCTTAACGGGAACATTGGCTATGAAGGCTGGTTACATAAACTTGGTTTGATCAAATCAAAGTCTTTAAACTGATAAAAATGGATTCGATAGGGTAGATGCAGAGAAATTATTTTCTCTGGTAGGGAGAATCCAGAACCAGAGGGCATAATCTTAAAATTAGAGCTAGTCCATTTATGAGTCAAATCTGGAACTCTCTCCCCCAAAAGAATGTGGATGCTGGGTGAATTGAAATTTTTAAGACCGAGTCCGATAGATGTGTGTTGGTGTTCACCTGTGAGGATGCTCTCGGGTTTGTAGAGCTGTTGAGCTGGGAACGGCTTAGCCAGTCACGTGATGTTCACAAGACTCAATAAAACCCCAGCCAGTTGGATTCGGGTGATCAACGACGAAGCAGGTGGTTGTGAGCCTGGTTGATGAACTGGTAATGTGTAGTGTGATTGTTAAACCTTTGCTAATAAACCAACTAGTTCTTAATAGCAATGTGTGGCGATGAATTCTTAAGCAAAGAACCCATGAAGCAAATACATTACAGATGGTTAGTAAGCGATATGGAGCAAAGACGGGTAAATGGAGTTGAAGTACAGACCAGCCATAATCTAACTGAATGGCAGAACAGGATCAAGGCTGAATGGTCTCCCCCTATCCTTGACAATGGCCATAATCCTAAAATTACTAAAAATTACAGTCTAGTATTGAATTTCTAAAAATTGCAGGGTTATAGTTTCCAGTTGAGTACTCGAGTAGAATGCAGGGCCTTATTCTAGGGTGATCTTATAACTCGTTTACCACAATGAGTATACAACACTTTGCCAGAGCAGTTAAAATTTCTGCAGTACAAAATGATTCTACCCTTAAAATAATGTAATTTACAATGCAGCTCCCAATTAAAAAAAACACAAGTTCTCTCGTTCATAGTAGGGGCAGGTAATTTGTTCCGTGGACTTTGTTCGTGTTGCTTTTCAACTGGATTTGTTTTAGGGGGGTGGGGGTAGAAATATAGAAAATAGGTGCAGGAGTAGGCCATTCGGCCATTTAAGCCTGCACCACCATTCAATAAGATCATGGCTGATCCTTCACCTCAGTACCCCTTTCCTGCTTTCACTCCATACCCCTTGATTCCTTTAGCCACAAGGGCCATATCTAACTCCCTCTTGAATACATCCAATGAACTGGCATCAATAACTCTCTGCGGTAGGGAATTCCACAGGTTAACAACTCTCTGAGTGAAGAAGTTTCTCCTCATCTCAGTCCTAAATGGCCTACCCCTTATCCTAAGACTGTGTCCCCTGGTTCTGGACTTCCCCAACATCGGGAACATTCTTCCTGCATCTAACCTGTCCCATCCCGTCAGAATCTCATACATTTCTATGAGATCCCCTCTCATCCTTCTAAACTCCAATGTATAAAGGCCCAGTTAATTCAGTCTCTCCTCATATGTCAGTCCAGCCATCCCCGGAATCAGTCTGGTGAACCTGGGTAGGGGGTCTATTGCGATGTGCTATGCCAACCCCTCAACCCAAGGCTTCTCCAACGCCATTTGCTGTTTCAGGAATCATGAGAATAAATTACCCTTTTGCACCTTGGGGCATAGTTCCCTCATTACCAATGTTTAAAGCTGGATATGAACGTCGACTAAAATGGAGGTGCAAAATCCATAAATTGGTACGACGTTTAGGCTGCATGCAGCAAATCCATACACTCAGCTGATACATGTCTAATAGAAAGGATTGTGGAAAATGCTGAATTCTGAACACAGTATTATTGGGCAGTTCATTTGTAGTGCAGCATTTCACTGCTATGAGCAGCAGGATTCCGCTAGAAATTTCTCAAGCACCAACTCCTTGACCGCATCTGGGACTGCCACAGCAGTTGCCTTCCCTGAAAAGATTTTGCAACGAGAATCATCCTGCGTTCCCCCCCACCCCCTTGTCAAAGTGAAGGATATCAGTGCTGGAGAATAAAAACACCTGATGTACTGAGTGTCAGCATCAAACACACTCAAGGTCAGACATACAAGTGCACCACATAGCTCAGAGCCTTTGCTTCAACACCTGCCTCACGTCCAACCTCAGTAAAGCCTATCCCACCCTACTGCCATAACACATCCGTTACCCACGCTGGCTGACCCTTCTGTCCTCTTCAGTCAGATTGCCAATTAATATCAAAATGGTAAAGCTTTGCACTGCAGGCCCACAAAGAACCAATTTGAAACTGTGCAAAATCTTATTGGATTTATTAAAGAATTATTAGATCCTGCGTCAAGAGAAATATTACATTGCTTGTCTGGGCTGGATCTGAATCAAAGTCTCAGAGGTGAAAAGCCAAGTGCTAACCCAAGATGCCATCCAACCCTCCATCCCATGCACCCCTTATTTGCCCAGTCAGCTCAAGACCTTCCAGTCCACTTGCCTATCATTCAAGAGGGCGCATGTTGTTGAGCAGATAGGTAAATTAACTTACAGAAAATTGGGAGAAAAATCAAGAAAACTTGTATCGATTTTAATGGAATATTGAATTCACTCAGAAGTCTGTGTTCATAATTAAAAATACTCTTCAATGCCAATATACTCACTGGAGTACTGGGATGCTGAGACTGTATCGGTGCAGTTGGTGTAGGGGTTGTTGGGGTTGTATTTTGCTGTTGTGCTGATGGGGGTCGAGGTGGCGGTGGCTGCTGCTCCCGCTCACGTTGCTGCTGTTCCCGCTCCCGCTGCTCCCGCTCTCGTTGTTCCCGCTCTCGCTGCTGCTGCTCCCGCTCTCGCTCCCGCTGTTCACGCTCCCGCTGATCCCGCTCCCGCTTCTGTCCAGTGGTCACCTGGGGCTGTGGGGGGACTGGTGGAGGAGGAGGAAGCTGCGTTTGTGGCGGTGTCTGGACTTGTGAAGGAGGGGGAGGCATTGTCTGGGGCTGCGAGTTTGGTGATGGTGTCTGTTGCCGTGGTTGGGGAGGAATGCTAGGTGGTGGCTGGTGAGGGGTGGGTGTGAGGCTTCTTGGCCCAGGGGATGGGGAATTCTGATGAAGTGAAGGCTGAGAAAGAGGTGGTGGGCAGTTGAATTGGGCACTCTGGGCTCCTGGCTGCATGGAAGCGGAACTGTTTACAGGTAGTGAGGGGTTTTGAGCCTAATAGGAGAAAATATAGTAAATAGAATCCATTAATACATAGTACTCCTTTTAAATACGCTGAATGGAATTTACAAGGGAGCTATATAAAACTCCCAATGTTTACTGTAACATGTATTAGGTGCAACTGAGTGCCAGTATTCAGTTTTGTGAATTGCTAAAAGCAATATAAATTAGCAAGGTGGAGACAAATTTATGGTCAGTGTAATGTAATAATATAAATTTAAGTACAAGGTCAGTATCTATTGACAAAAAAGCACATGACTAGGGAGGACAAACAACATTCATTTTACTTTATACAAGCTGAAGCCACTGGCACTAGACAGAAAATGTGACACTTGGAGCATAAATCAAATGGCATCAAAAGATGGATCTGAAATAATGACCTAAAAATAAACATTCTATAAATTAGCTTTGTAAGAATAGCCTTTTTTGACAGGTTATATGTTTAAAAATTGTAAAATTCTTAAGCCTTTATGACCGGTTCCTCTGCGGCATCAAGTCTTTCCCATGCCTCTGCCATGTTATCGGGCCCATCAGGCATGTGATCCAACTACTGTACTGTGACGAGTTAATGAGCGGGTCCATTCATTTTATTTCCTTCCGTTCTTTTGTCGAACTTCGTTCTCAAAAGCATGGGACGGCAGTGAAGTGGAAATAGCTACTCTCTAATGCACCCGTGTGGTACGCATCTCCAACACCAGCCAGCCAGCCTTGTGGCCTGAGTGAGACTGCCAATTTAGTGATGACTTAATGGGTGCTTTTGTGACATGGTCTTCCACCTTATTTCCATTTAGGTCCCCAACTGCCATCAAGAAATGTTCCGCCGATTATCTGGATTCAAGGCCTAGTTGCGTGATGAACAGAGTGTCGGTCTCCCTGCTATCCACTGGTTAAAACTAGAACTCCTTTAAATGTAAATAAGATAAGTAAAATGGTGGTTTGAGTTTTACTGACTAGTGTCTGTTTGGATCACTCAAACCCGAGGGCCGCAATGGATGGTGTGCTGTACTCCATTCTAGATGCAGTACTGAACTCATTACTGTCATTAGATATGGATTTGAGAGTTGGAGGCATTTCCTTTGATTTTGTCTGGCATGCTTAACAAAACTATTGTAGATTTTAACCAGCGTTCGCAGTGATCTTGGCATCAGTAATTTATCCAACAGTTCTTCCCACTATGTTAAACCTGAAGATGCTTCCATTTAGGATCCCATAAGTGGCATGGTCTCAAATGTGATTTGATACAGCACAATGATATCTTAAGTTGGATCATCAAGTGAAAAACTAGCCCAGACCGAACATAGAAGAGAGTTAAATACCGGAGACATGACAGGCTGGTTGCTGGCCTGTGTCATGGTGGTGCTGCCAGTGTTCATTCCAGGAGAGGATACGGGAAACTGGTTCGGCGATAGGAATTGATTCTGAGCAGGATGCTGCGCAGCCATAGGCTGTGCCATTCGGGAAGTGGTTAATCCCATCTGTATACAAAGAAAATACATTGTCCTAAGAAAATACACAAGGCAACCACAAAATTATTGTCATTATTTCAGAAAACCATTTGCATACTTCTGCAGATTTAGGAAGATGTGTAAAATTATGCTATTAAGGACAGTACAGTGGAACTGCACAGTCTGCTGATGCCAGTCAATGCCAGGGCATAGGTGAATGGCAGATCCTCCATGCTCCTAGCCATTCATCTCAGCCACACTGATGCCAGGCTGCTTCACAACCATGCTTGCCAGCATCCAGTTTCAGAACAGCCCGAGCGTAGATCACAGGTCTTTGCCCTCTTCACTGGCATTAGACCCAAATATGGAGATGGGGGAGAACAGGGAAAACAGCCTTTCAATTAAAGAGTTGTCGAACCTGCAAAATAAGCACCATTAGGTTGGCAGCAAGTTAACTGCCTGTCATTGTTGTCACATAATATCTGCCAAAAATAGGAGAATTAAATAAACATGGTGGCCGTTTTGGACGATTGTCAATTAATTTCCGTGGGCAGTTTTCAATTTTGAAGCCAACAACGAGAGCAACTTCAAGTCCCAATTATATTTTGTACATTTGATTAGTGGCGAGTGTAAATGCTTGTGTGACGGATGTAAGCAAAACATTATAGGACACAAACAGAAAAAAAAAAGATTTTCATGAGTGCCACCATTACACCAACGCACTTTGTTACTTAAAATTTTAATCCGTTTTCTAAGCAGATGCTTGGCATAGCATAAATCCAAACTTCAGTGTCTGTGTAAATCAGTTCAAGCTGGATAAGAATGGAGTAGAAACAAAATTGTCAAATACCAAATAGATAATTATCTGGCCCTTAGTTTGCCCATTTATGAGCAATACAATCCATAATCTTGCTTCAAAAGCAACAACCAAACTGGTTGATATGCGCAAAAATAATGTGAGACCAAAGCAGGTTGCTTATGACCTTGTTTCAACGGAGATGCTTTACTGCACGTTGTTTTAGGGAGAAAGCACAAATTGTACCTGGTTCATAGGTCCTGTTTGGGTCATCTGTCCAGGATGTGCTAGTGGAGGATTTAAGCGTTGTCCCAGACCAGTTATCTGCATGCTGGTCATCGGTGGAAATGGGCTCATTCCTGGATTGAGCAGAATAAAAACAACAAATATATTAGCCGAAAAGTTTAAAACAGAGTTTCAAACCATCAGCCAAAACCAATGGAAATTGATCGACTCTTGTAGTAGTAGCCACTGACATTTGTTGCTTCCCAATTGTGGTTTAAAACTCATGCTGGGTGACTCTCGTGCTCTAATTTTCTACATAGATGCATAAAACCTATACAGCACTACCTTACAATGGCTGCATACAAAAGTAGAGTTTTACATATTTTAATAGATTCATTAACGAATGCACTAAAAACAAAAACAAAGTATCTGCATAAAAAAGATGCTTCAATGTTGAGTCAATATGCTTTTTGTTTGATACTCAATTCATCATCTCAAATGTCTTCCATTGCCATCACCATCCAGCGACCATCAGTATTCCACTCTAGCCATCGAGCTCAATATGGTCTAAACAACCCAAGTTTGGATGCACGAGATCTATGATTACCGAGGAGTTTTTTTTCGAGCAACTCAAGAGGTCAGAGTTCAAATCCCACCATGGCAAATTGTGAATTCAATACATCTGGCCATTTGTGGCTGGCACCAGAAAATGACCATAATAACTGACAGATTGCAGTTTAAAAAAAACTTTACTAATGTCCTTCAGAGAAGAGAACTCGCTACCCCTACCTGGTGTGGACTACATGTGACTCCAGTCCCACAAGGTGATTGCCTCAGGACAAAATAGGAATGGGCAAAAAATATGCCCCAAGAACAAATATAAAACTGGATATTACACTTCACCAAAATTCGTGACAACACTGCTGTGTAATATATTAACATGAGAATACTACAACAGAATCTCTATTTAAATTAACAGCAAAATATGTCCATATAGTAGAATACTACTATTGGTCCAATACATCAGGAAGTAGCAATTCTTGATGTGCACTTTCTGTGCTTAGATACACGATGTGTACTGCGCTTGGCATTCACTGACACTTGGTCAATAACATAGCTACTCAGCCTCTCCTCCCTCCCACTGCTTAGATGGTTATTTTGTTCCATCCATTGCTCTGAACCCCAAACTGAGTTCGATAGGCTCACAGCTCAGCTGGTGATAAAGCGCTGGTCAAAGCACAAAGGATCAGTGCAGAGTCATCTTCAGGACCCTTTCCAGTTAACCAGTCAAGAGCAACCAGTGCACCATTAGTAATGTCATGGTCCATTCATAGACTAGATTAACAGTGTTACAAATCAGACAGAAAATGAGGAACTGTGGCTAAAGTCATGATCGCTATTACTGATTAATGTGCTATTACAGAGAGGCTGTGGGTTTAGAAAACAGTTTGCAATTGTTGTAAGCAGTGATCAGTAAAACTGGATACACTGTATACTCGTATACAAGAAATACATTTTGAAAGTTGGATTTTACCACTTGGGGTCTGCATCCTGTTCATGATCTGGCTTGGCACATTTGGCCGCATAAGGGTCGGGTCAGAGAGCGGGCCATCTGAAATACAACAGGATCAAGTTGAAACAAAATGCATATATGCCAGTACTTTACAAAAGCAGGACATTTTCATGGCATAATCAAGGAACAGGGCCAGTATATCATGGTTGCAAATCAACTAATAATCCTATATTTCCCAACTTTCACGCCTCTGACTTCATAATCCTGAATTTGGCACTACAGTAAGCCCTCTAAACACAAGGGTATATATTCCCAGACAGATGCGTGTTTGAATCTAATTTTTCACAACCGTGTATCAGAAGGTTAAACAAATCTGTACACAAGATAGGAAATTAGAAAATGTTTTTAGATCATCTACTGCAGATGTAATGGAATATATTCCAACTCCCAAGGCTGGCTTCTCCTCCCATTGATGCACTACCTGCCAAGCGGGACTACTGTCAACCCATCTCAACCCAATAGATGCTTTGGTGAGTATCTGTGTGAAGGGAACATGCTTCTTCTGTAATGGCTCACTCATGCGTCTCCAATCTAGCCTCATACTCCTCCTCCTCAATATAACATAGGAAGAGAGATAACCCTTCTTGGAAGTGCGTATGGCAGATGAAGGCAAAATAAGGTTTGGCTGTGATGCCCTCTTCCCAAGTCTGCTGACACTTACTGCTGAGGTTCACACAAGTTATAGCACACTTGGCTGAGGCACTGGAAAGCTGCCAGCCACTAGAACCATACTACTGCAAGAGTCAGCACTATCAGGAGGGGAAGGAGGAGGAAAAAAACACACAAAATATCTGCAATGCATGAACAACAATCACTCACTGGCTCATCCAGTACCTTTGCTAATCAGATGCAAATCTGACAGCTTCCATTTCAATTAGCCATTTAAGCACTGCTAATTAAAAGCACAGTTCCTGAGGCCATACACCCAATTACTTGCACTATCATTTAACATTAGCAGTTATAAATGAATCCCAAGACATGGTTCTAATTTTCTTTATGTATTACTGTGAAAGGGGAATTCAACACAAAAATAAGTTCAAGCATTGATACGGAATTGATTTTGAGACAAGCGTCATTCTTTTTCATTTTCTGTCCCCCCCTTTCGGATGAAGGATATACGCCATAAATGTCATAACCTGCCGTTTCTCTTTACAGATGCCGATTGGTCTGTGCATTACCAGGACTTTAGTGTTTTTTTTAATTTCTCTCACAGGTTGGAGTACATTGGCAGCCCTCTGGTACCTCATCCGAGTCACAATTCGTCTGTGTGTGAACTATTCGACTGCAAACTCTATCCAGTTCTCACCTGACATTCACACTATCTGCTTGATTGTTTTTCCCTTCCTTAGTCCAGGGCCGTGAAGGCCCACAAATGCCGTGTCTCAAGCCGCCGCAGCTGATACCAGCTAACTCAACACAGTCCGGGAATTAAACTTCTGCACGGCTTAGCAGTACAGTGGCTGATGCCTTCACCCACTCGACTATCAGATTTGGCAGATTTAAAATTGTTAATTCAGCGAACCAATTACATATATATATATATCTAAATAAAGAATCCTGAAGGGGATGTAATTGTACTAAGTTGCGACGTGAATTATTAGTATGACTAAAAGCAGATACAATTATAGTAACATGCTCTCTGGCCCAGTGACAGAATATCATGGCTCTTTAAAACACTCAGCTAAAAAATCTATGTCCATTCCTTAGTTATTGGCAAGTTACAATGCTGGGATAAAGAAAGGAAGAGTCCATATTAAAGACCTTGCTGTAATAGAGTGGAAAATGGATAAATGTTCCATTATCCATGGTTATTACTTCACACTTTAACAAACTTTCTAACAAGTGCAACAAAAAAGCTAGCTTCTTACTTGGAGGGAGTCCAGCCTGCAGTTGAGCCATGCTTGGGGGCTGGGCTGCTCCTGTAGGTAACATACCACTTTGGTTTGGCATCACGCCCTGTTTCTGAAGCCGAGTCCGACGCTTTTCCTCCAGTTCCTTCTGAATCTTGTAGATCTTCTCAGCTAGCAGATGATAGTACTCGGCCTGAATTTTCGAAAGAGAAAATTATTGCACCTCTTTTATAAAAAAAAAAAAATTTGAACAACAGGAGATCCAATGGAAACAAAAAGAAAACCCAGTGATACAGGGCGAGAAAAAGTCAGGAACCTGGGCTGCAATCCTGCAAAAAGTTCCAACGGAGAACAAGTAAACGTGCAAATTAGTTGCATCCTTGCATGCTACCTAACACCAGGTGGCCCAAACAGTTTCCCATTTTTATCCAGAAGCTGTATAATTTCTTCAATCGACTGTCACTCTAACACTGTATGGAAAATATGGGCATAGAATTCCCGCTGTTTTGTTTTGACACTCAGCCACATGAAAGGATGCAGAATGAAATAACTGATAGGTTAGGTTAGCTTAGCCTTGTACATTTTTGGTAGAAATGGTGTTAGTGGGCTCTGTCGATTCATTTGGCAGTTGCTGTATTCTTTAACTGTATTTACCATATTGTGCAGTTTATTTTTTCCAGAAACATATATACAGCATATGCCTACTTTTATGGTTAGCATAACACAAGATATCATATATACATGCCTAATTTTATGGTTAGCATAATGTATCCGAGATTAATATTTGGGCTCTCAGTGAAAAGCAAGAGATCGACCCCAGCTTTTCCACTTACCCCCAAGGTCAGAATTCTAACTTACCCTGCTGTTGGCAGACTCATACATGTCTCCTTCCACCTTCCGTGCATAAGCCACCAGGTTTTCCATCCGTCTGTCTTTTAATGCTGCTGGGTCAGGTGTTGGGAATATGGCTTGAACTCTGCCGATGGTTACAAAAAATTCAATTGCACAAACTGAAATTTTAATATGACCTTTAAACTAAACAATTAAGAATGCAGCATAAATCTTCCACTCAAACGGCAGGTCCCTTATTAAAATGCAGAGTTGCAAACTTGCAACATCCTGCCTCTTACAATTTGTATCACTAAGTTATGCTACTCTCTTGTTAGTCAGATGAACTTATCCAAATCATTCAGTGGTCCTTAAAATATATGGCATTGCACCAGTTACATTATTTGTGTAGCACTGTGATATATTCAGAACACATTAAGAACATAAGAACACAAGAAATAGGAGTAGGACTAGGCCAAACGGCCCTTCAAGCCTACTCCGCCATTCAAGATCATCATGGCTGATCTTGTACCTCAACTCCACCTTCCCACATGACCCATATCACTCGATTCCCTTAATATCCAAAAATCTATCGATCTCTGCCTTGAATATACTCAAAGACTGAGCATCCACAGCCCTCCAGGGTAGAGAATTCCAAAGATTCACAACCCTCAGTGAAGAAATTGCTCATCTCAGTCCTAAATGGCTGACCCCTTATTCTGAGACTGTGACCCCTGGTTCACAACTCCTCAGCCAGAGGAAACATCCTCCCTGCATTTACCCCGTTAAGCCCTGCAAGAATTTCATATGTTTCAATGAGATCACACCTCATTCTTCTAAATTCTAGGGAATAGTAGGGCTAGAATTATTTAGCATTGTGGTATAATCAGAACGATAAAGCTAAACATCAAGGGGACAATTTGAAAATAATAAAATTAAAAGAACATACTGTAGCTCCTCACAATAGCACTCAAATATACAATGACTGTAGAAATCTATTGAGAACTATGACATTTACCATACCGTATATGTTTATGGGTCTACAATTAAGTCGTATATAAAAACAACCTTGCTTTTGTGACCTACAGTATTTTAAATACAATGACATGTATGTTATTTGCGAGAATGCTTAATTAAAAAAATCACCCGCATTCAGCCTGAAGACATCAGATCTGACAGATTATTATTAATAGTCAACAACTTGAATTTATGTAGCACTTTAACGTAGAAAAATATCCCAACAGGTGCCATCACAAAGGACATCGAGAAAAAGGAGCCATTTGGAGAGACGACCTAGAGCTTGGTCAAAGAGGTGAATTTTAAGGAGTTCCGTTACTTGTTATAAATGCATTTAGCAAAATACGAACAAATTCTATGCTATAAATCTCCTGGTTTCAATATTTTCCAAAAATAGCTGTGTTTTTTGATCATATGTACCAGTGACTGGCAGCAATCTGGTAAAAATATGAACAAAATGCTCCATTTACAAAAACCTAAGGCGTCTCCAAATAGAAATAATGATTTGTCTACTGATTGCTCAGAATTTTTAATACAAAATTATGTACTTGGGTAGCGAAGCATATAGCAGCAATTGTAAAAATTCAGAAGATTTGTCAAGGGATGATGCAAGATGCCTTGGAATAATAGATGATATCGCACAGGAGGCCATTTGGGCCATTATGCATGTTCTGGCTCTTTGGTAAAGCTATCCAGTTAGTCCCACTCCCTTGCTCTTTCCTCATATCCCTGTAAATCTTTTCCCTTCAGCTTTTTATCCAACTCCCATTTGGAAGTCATTATTGAATGTGCTTCCACCACTCTTTCAGGCAGTGTATTCCAGATCATACAAACCTGCTGCGTGGAATTTATTTTCCTCATGTCAACTCTGGTTCTTTTGCCAATCACATTAAATCTGCGGCGTCTGGTTACTGAACCGTCGTCTGCCGATGGAAACCGTTTCTCCTTATTTACTTCATCAAAACCAGTCATGATTTTGAACACAAATTTCCTTTTAACCTTCTCTGCTCTGAGGAGAACAACCCCAGCTTCTCCAGTCTCTCCACTTAACTGAAGTCCCTCATCCCTGGTACCATTCTGGTAAATCTCTTCTGCACCTCTCTAAGTTCTTTAAATTCCTTTCTAAAGTTTGGTGCTCAGAATTGAACATAATACTTCAGCTGAGGCCAAACTAGTGTTTCATAAAGGTTTAGCACAACTTCCGAGCTTTTCTACTCCATGCCTCTATTAAATAAAGCCAAGGATCCCATATACTTGAACAGCCTTCTCAATTTATCGTGCCACCTTCAAAGATTTGTATAACTTCACTCTCGGGTCTCTCTCTTCCTGTAAATTGTACCATTTAGTTTATATTTCTTTCTCATTCTTCGTACCAAAATGTATCACTTCACACTTCTCCGTGTTAAATTGCCCATTTCAGCAATCCGTCCATGCCCTCCTAAAGGTAGTTACTATCTTCATTCTTTATTACATTTTCGACTTGTGTTTATTACTTGCCCTATTTATAAGCAACTCAAGTGACTGAGCAGTAATGTCACTGACGCTGGAGAAAAAGTTAGAGACTTAAAGGAGAGAGGGATGACTTAAGTGTTGAATCTGATATACACACTACAATGGAAACAAGACAAGTACACAGAAAGGAGCAGGTACAAATCTGCAGCAGCACAATCGGAGATGAGCATAATGTGAATTGCAGGAGATTAATAAAAATAAAAAACGCGTGTAGTGACTTTGTAGATATGACTGCTGTTAATGTGCAACAAGTACTTGATATGACAAATGGGATAAACTGCCTCATCTGCTTATCCACAAATTTAAATACTCAATACGAGAACTGACATACTAGCAATGCTGTGCACCAAGTTTAGTACAACAGACCATTTTCATTCAGATTCAGTTATAGTAAGTGATTAAACTGGTGGAGGTATGAACGTAAAATTCAAAATCAGGAAGCAATCTGAGGAAATAGCAGAGGCTCTGACCATCATTTTCCAATCCTCTCTGGCGACAAGTGTGGTGCCGGAGGACTGCTAACGTTGTACCTTTGTTTAAAAAGGGAGGAAGGGATAGATCGAGTAATTAGAGAACAGGCAATCTAACCTCGGTGATGGGAAAATTCCAAGGGATAGGATAAGTCTTCATTTAGAAAGGCACGGCTTACTCGGGGACAGATTTTATTAAGGGAAGGCCGTGTCTGACTAACTTCATTGAATTTTTTGAGGAGATAACAAGGACGGACGATGAGGGTCGTGCGTTTGATGTAGTGTATATGGATTTTAGCAAAGCTTTTGACAAGGTCCCACATGGCAGACTTGTCACTAAAGTAAAAGCCCATGGAATCCAGGGCAAAATGGCAAGTTGGATCCAGAATTGGCTCAGAGGCTGGAAGCAAAGGGTAATGTTTGATGGGTGTTTGTGACTGGAAGGCTGTTTCCAGTGGGGTTCCGCAGGGCTCAGTACTAGGTCCCTTGCTTTTTGTGGTATATAATCAATGATTTAGACTTGAATGTAGGAGATATGATTAAGAAGTTTACAGATGATACTAAAATCATCTGTATGATTGATAATGAAGGAAGCTGTAGATTGCAGGAAGATATCAATGTACTGGTCAGGTGGGCAGAACAGTGACAAATGGAATTCAATCTGGAAAAGCGTGAGGTAATGCATTTGGGGAGGGCTAACAAGGCAAGAGCATACACATTAAATGGTAGGACACTGACATGTAGAGGAACAAAGAGACCTTGGAGTGCAGGTCCACAGATCCTTGAAGGTAGCAGGCCAGGTAGATAAGGTGGTTAAGGCGGCATATGGAATACTTGCCTTTATTAGCCGAGGCATAGAATACAAGAGCAGTTATGCTTGAACTGTATAAAACACTAATTAGGCCACAGCTGGAGTACTGCGTGCAGTTCTGGTCACATTACAGGAATGATGTGATTGCACTGGAAAGGGTACAAAGTAGATTTACGAGGATATTGCCTGGGGAATTTTAGCTACGAGTAAAGATTGGATAGGCTGGGTTTGTTTTCTTTGGGACAGAGGAAGCTGAGGAGAGATCTTATTGAGGTGTATAAAATTATGAGGGACCTAGATAGCGTGGATAGGAAGGAATTATTTCCCTTAGAAGAGGGTCAACAATCAGGGGCCATGGAGTTAATGTAATTGGTAGGAGGTTTAGAGGGGATTTGAGGGGAAATGTCTTCACCCAGAGGGTGGTGAGAGTCTGGAACTCACTGCCTGAAAGGGTGGTAGAGGTAGAAACCCTCACCACATTTAAAAAGTGCTGATGCGCACTTGAAGTGCCGTAACCTACAGGGCTACAGACCAAGAGCTGGAAAGTGAGATTAGGCTGAATAGCTCTGTCGACCGATGCGGGCACGATGGGCCGAAATGGCCTCCATCTGCGCTGGAAATTTCTATGATTCTATGATATTCAAGTCCATGGTTAACATCTTGTGAATGGCTTTTGAGATTCCAGAGATTTAACCATCACTGGCACGAAAACATTTTTATTACAGCAATAACCATTAGAAATCATCTGTGACGGTTCCCTAAATAACTCGTTGGTTAAAGCAGCATGCAGCGGGCTCATACAGATAGGAAGGTATTGGGGTGAAATCTGCCTGCAGTGTTAAGTGATCTTTGATGTCAGTAGAGGTATTACAATTGGCCAGACTGTCCTGTGTTACCAGAGTGGAAAAATCAGCCAGGATTATGATCCTGATCATTTTCATATCAACTCGGCTGGAGTTAGGTGTGTGGACGCTGGGTGAACACAGGGTTGGGGGTTAGCTGTGATGTTCCCCACAATCAAATAGGCTGTTGATGCTGTCAGTGTAGCTCATACTTCAAGAATGTGAACTGGAGGCAAGATACAAGACGTTGATCTGTTGGGAAACTGTACTCAGGAAAAGACTCAAAACATCATTAGCAGAGGAGAAAATTGGTGGAAAAGGAAGAAAAATAAACTGCTACTTTAGAAAAACAAAATAAAGTTGTATATATTAACATCCCACAAGGGCCATCAATGGCTGTATCTAGGTCCTCCACCACGAACGCATATTCAACTGACCACTTACAGTTTGTGAACAAGGTGATTGCGTAGGTCCTGAGTGACGTCTTCATGCCATGACTTCCGAATGCCAGTACTCGAGGGGGGCGTTGCTGTTGGCACTGCATTTAGATTACTAACACTGGTGCCATCACTTAGCATGGGGCTGAAAGCATCAAAAGTTGGTGTGAGTGATACATACAAGTAGTTGGAAATGTAATAGGCAAGGCTGTAAAGAACAATCTCTTGGTCTTAATTGTCCACCCCTTACAGAGCTGAAATCATTCTGCATTAAGTAAGGAGGCACCGATACGACCACACACTTTTACAAGACTTCATTTCATGGGACGCTATATACGATGCCACCTGACAGCAGAACTCCTTAGCTTGGCCGTAGGGAAAAAAGGACAATGCACCTCTTAGTTGACGAGCAACTCTGGCATCCAAACTTGGCTTGTACATTTACACTACATGTAGAACTGCAGAGGAAAGGCATGAAAATAGAGACAAGGAGCAAGAATGAATCCTAGACTTACTTGGGGGAGGTCATGGATGACAGCAGCATAGCATCATGCAGTAAGCTGGACTGCTGGTTGGGGGTCTGCACACCCACATTACTTCCATTCACACCCATTTGGCTGGTACCTGCAAAACCATACAAGAGTCATTAGCAGAATTCTAAAACACTCATTTGATGAAAATCTGATTCGTTCAGATGCAGCTACTAAATCCCAATCACATTCCAATAATAGAGCAGTTACAAAGCAGTTCTATGCAAATACATGGTGAATTGTGCCATTATGCAAAATTAATACCTTTTTAAAAAGGGATAGAGTACTTTTTTTGCAACCCCCAAAAGTGTTTTATAGTCTGAATCAGAAAAATGCCATGGTTGCAGATTAGTTAGTCAGTTGGAGGCCACGGCCAAGCTGGTAAAAGACAAGACCCTATGTCCTCTGCCAACTTCTGGTTCTGCCTATTGCCATTCTTGAGCATTGCTCGTTTGAGAATGTGGATTAATTGCTTACTTTCTATCCTGTTGGACAGAACTGACCGTGTTAATGACTATTCAGAGTCATGTTTTCCTTGTGTTGAGACACAATTTAGAGCAAGTTTACAGAGATGTATTGAAGCAGTTTGAATTATTGAAACTGCTGAAATGCCACTCTAGTTGGTATTTGCAGTTAATATATTTATAAAAAATGTAAATTGTGTATATAGTCCTGTTGACTACAGTATTGGATGATGAAATGGGTTCCAGCTGAGAAACCGCTACATGGAAACCGAAGATCTATCTGGAACTTTGCAGGTGGAGATCTGAATGGATGCTCAGCTCTTGTGGGCTTTTAATAAAGTACATATTGAAAGAATTAAACTGCTTTGCTTATTTTATGTAAAGTAAATGTACTTATATGGATCATGTTTTGAAGATGGAAAAATAACAGAATCTGAGCTGTACCCATTTTGCATGCAATTTGTCTGTACCTACCCATAGCATTCATAGATCGCAGAGATTGGTGCCCCGGTGAAGATTGAGACGATTGCTGGTTCTGCATCTGAGGTTGAGGCATCTGGTTACCCTGATACGTGAGTCCAAGTGCCGCATAGGCTCTCTCTATCGAGCTCGGGTCGATCTGACTGGTAGTGTTTAAACTTGGCGTGTTCTGCTGTCCAACCCCAACTGACCCTAATGAGTTTCCTAATCCTACAGCTGCTCCAGCTAGTAATGCTGTGGAAAGAGGAAAAGATGCAGCACATAAATCAATTTCTGAGTTTGGACACAACATCTTTTCCTAGAGCTGACTAAGTGCCTACCACCAACTTAACTTATCAGATTTGGGAGGGGACCGGGGGTGGGGGGACGTGCGGTGTTGGACGGGGGGGGGGGGGGAGTGGTGAGGGAGGGAATATGATGACCCTAATACAAGGGTGGGATCTCCTAGAACACATTCTGGATGTTCAGCTGCTACCCAGGCCTGTCCCTTTAAAGCCAGAGCTCAAGTGCTTCCTGTAACTGTAGCTGCTTGTAAGTATGCTACGGTCACTTTGTGCTCAGCAAATTTCGCCTCCAGAATGAAATGCAGTTTCCTTTTTAAAAAAAAGACTTGCCCGCACTTGTAACAAAATGTGTCATCTGGAACGCAACAGAAATTCTAAAGTCTATACGAATCTATATAAATACTTGTATATGCATAAACTTCCTGTTTAGTCATCTCTTTTCACAATCTCGGTCACATTAATTCCGTCACATTGTTAAATTTCATTATATTATCCTCGTCTCCCAATATGTACTTCCAGCTGCGTGTCCTGGTCTCAATAATGCCATTGATGATGGCTCCACCCTACTACCTCTCCCAACCTCTTGCACTGCCCTGAGCTCTGCTCCATGCCTGAAGTGGTTTGACCCTAGCCTTTGGACACATCCTGCCCACAATACCATACTGCCCCCGAGGTTATCTGTGGCATGCTTTGTTTGATCCATCCAACCTGCCCTCAAAGAACACCTCAGTCCTCTCCTCTAATTGTGCTGCTACTTTCCTCTCACTTCACTTTGCCTGGCCAGCATCTCAAAAGCCTCTAAAAACAAATTAAAAAATGAGCGAACAGCAGTCCCTAAACAGCTTTCTCAGGTCAATTATTTAAACTTCAAATACTTTAACAGGTTTAACACCCCAAATATTGAAAAGCCTTCCTACTCTCACCACTTCTCCCTGCCCCTGCCGTAATACCCTGCCCCCACCTACCAGTGGCAAAAAACCCTATTTCTGCATTTCTGACTATGTTCCAGGCATCGACTTTTATGTTCTTTAAAATACTGACTACTGCATTTTTAATAAAATAGTAGAAGCACAGTAAACACTATAAAGAACTTAAACTTAGTTCTCATGGCTACAAAGTGGCTATAATCATCTTTCTAAGCTGCATTTTAATCCACTCCGACTGTAAAATCCACCAGGATCACCTCCCACAGTTGCCACATCCTATAACACATCACCACTGTTCCAATTCGCCAACACCAGGGTCCCAACCTTCTTCCCTGATACTCTGGCATCCATCTGCCCTTCCTGTATGCTAACATCCTCTTCCCACTACTCATCCACACCTTAGACCACCCTCCCAACAAGTTTGAAACCGTATCAACCCATTAATACCTCCTATATACCTGAAACCCAAAGCAACTCAGTTCCCTGGATTTCAAAAAAAGGCAAACTAAAATTCAAGGCCACAGCTTTACAAGTCCCACAAAAATGTACACACAATCACATAATTTGACCCTGAAAATACCAGTCATGCCCAATAAAATCTATAATAAAAATTGTAATAAAATTAATCATGAATCAGTGGCCCTGATCATATATTATACACAACACAGCATAAAATGGAGTGTTTTTCGATCACTGAACAACACCATGGGTAATCTGAATACATACAAATCTATCACATAAGTACATTCTTACCAGTAAATCTCCTACTGTATGAGAATTATAAACACACAAATACCCTAAAAAAAAGAGTTACGAATGCAATACAAAACAAAGAAAGAAATTCAATAATGTAACGCTGGCTGGTCCTAACCTGGAGCCTAAAAACAAGTATTTTCCAATCTGCTCTGTTCCATCACAAAACAATTTAATGCTAATTGGCTGGAAGCTCCATTTACTTAACAATTGAGACTTTGTGGACTTGATGTAACGCACCTTCACTTTAGCTGAATATCTTGTGCATTACATGGCATCATACAAAATAGCGCATCATCTGGCTCACTGTGCACAATGGCATGTGAAATCCTCTTGCCACCAAAATGCCCTGTAGCTTATATTCAATGTTCCCAGAGGCAAGTTTAATAAAGGCACCCCTCAAAATGATGAAAAGCACCACTTTCTTCGGAATTATTCATTAACTAAAAATATGATTGAATCTAAAGCATAAAACAATTATTTTTCTTCTGTGAAAAAATGTAACAAAATAAGACTACTACTGGCAAGTGCATATTTTGAAGCCATAGCTATATTATTCAAGTCTATATAAAAAAAATACCTAACCCTAAGTGGACCTTTTGTATCATTCTTTTTGCAAGCTTTGGAGACAGGGAGACTTACATTGCTGGTTACGCTTGTCCCCAGCATTTTTCAAAGGGAGACAGACAGGACAGTCATGCCTTGTGCAATTCTTCCAGTGGGAGATGATCTGACGTGATGAAGCACAGTGTGCAACTGTAAAGAATCAATAGTAAAAAAATTAGGGCAGACAGACAAGACTAACAGAAAATAAAACAAGACAGAACTCCACATTCAAAAGAAATTTAAGAACAGAGTTTGGAAATTCCACTCTTTTGCAATTCAGGTGGTATTAACAGGATGTAACAATGGGTTAACTGTAAGAGTAACAGGTCCTTCATAAATGTGACCCTGGTAACTTCTACAAGCGCATCGCACCATCACGTGTCAATGGGAGAAAATTAGCAGAAATGGTTCGATGCATACTTCATTTTACAGAGGAATGTAAACAATGTCAAAGGAATCCAAAACTATGCTAAATAATTCAAAACAGCGAGTAGAAGAAATCCTACACAACGGAAATGTCAGACAAGTAGTAGTTCTCAATATTCACACATTACCAGTTCAGTCCATACTCACCCTGACAGGATTTGCCAGCCTGACAGTGGGTCATATGATTCAGGACATTCTTCATGGTTCGGCAGTGCGGCAGGTTGCAGGGTCGCACCTCACCATTGGCTTGCTCTCGACGCTGACATTTGTGTGCATGCAGAAGCAGAACTAGTTGTTGCTGGATGAGTTTCCGTTTCTCTGGATCTGCTGTGGGTGCAGAACCCATTCCCTGCCCTGGGGGCTGTCCCATTCCTCCCTGCTGCACTGGAGAAGGCTGCTGTGGCTTTGGAAAGGAAAGAGAACGGTATTTATATAGCGCCTTTCACAATATCAGGATGTCCCAATAACGTTTTTTTTAAAAACGTGCAGTCAGTGTTGTGTTATCAAACGTGGCAGCCAAGCTGCACACAGTAAGGTCCCACAAATAGCAATGCAATCATGACCAGGTAAGCTGTATTTACTAATGTTGGTTAAGGGATAAATATTGACCAGGGCACCAGAAGAATCCTCTGCTCTTCTTTGAATACAGCCATGGAATCCTTTATGTCCACCTAAAAGGGCAGCCAGGGTCTCAACAACTTATAACGCCTTTAATACTTCACAGGAGTGTTATCAAAATAAAAATGGACACTGAGCCATTTAAGGCAGGTGACCAAAAACCTAAGAGGTAGGTTTAAAGGAGCATCTTAAAGGAGGAAAGAGAAGTGGAGAGATTTAGGGAGGTATTTTCAGAGTTCAGGACCTAGCCAACTGAAGGCACGACCGCCAGCAGCGAAGCATTTAAAATCAAGGATGTTCAAAAGGCCAGAATAGGCAGAGCACAGAGGTCTTAGGGGATTATAGAGCTGGAAGAGATTAGAGATAAGGAGGGGCGAGGCCATGGAGGGATTAGAAAACAAGGTTGAGAATTTTAAAATCTGACGGCACCTCTGACAGTGCAGCGCTCCCTCAACACTGCACTGGAGTGTCAGCCTAGATTTTTGTGCTGGAGTGGGACTTGAACCCATGACTTTCTGACCCAGAGGCAAGAGTGTTACCCACTGAGCCAAGGCGGACACCTAAAAGGAAATGGGCACAAGTTAGCATGTCAAATAATTAAGGACTATTTTTATCTATAGTAGATACCTTTTCCATTAGTGTTTCCATCAAAGTCCTGATAGCGAGTGTTTCCCCGCAACCCTACACACTATTTGGCAGTGACTACTGGTCACTAGCACTTACAAAGGTCTCTTTCTTTTTAAATATTCACCCTCTTTCAGGGTTCCCAATGATGTTCACTTCACGTGGACAGGTAGAGTTATCTCTGTAAGCTTTTTACTAGTGCAACTCTGTAACTGGCCTGATGGTGGTCTGTGAAAGTGGGCAATTCTCCAATCTTCTAATGGTATCCTCTGAACACATTTAACTATAACCAGAAAAGCTCTCAATGCAGGAAATGCTCCTTGCCTAGCCACCAACTGTAAAAATTAGCACACTATTTAAAAATGTTTTATTCTTATTGCAGTTGATTAAAGTTAAACTTGACAAATTAGGAAATAAGGAAATGTGAAATGTAAGATACATGAACCCGTCAGCACTCACCAGGTTTGGCATCCCAGCACCACCAGCAGGTTTCTTATCCATTGTAAACTGAGGCAGGCTGTTCCCTAAGCCACCCTTGGTCTGCATCTGCTGCCCAAGTCCGCTGGTGCCTAGCGTCTGACCAGCGCTCTGCCCATATGGCTGTCCATAAGGGCTAGGGGTTCCCATCATTCCCATCTATTAGTAAAAAAACATTGAAATTAACTTTTTATACTCAATATGATAGAGATATTAATTTCTTCGGTCTATATTCAACTTTATTTGGTGGGACAGAAGATGACTTATTTAGGAGAGAGATTACATCAAGTCAAAATGCTTTCAAACCACACTAGCAATCCTCATCAAAGTTAACATTGCAAAAATGTTCGGAAGAACCAACCACGAGAAATCAGAAGGCTGCACGGCCAATACTAGCTTCAAAAGTACAAATCATTTTGTAACAGGCTGCTTTATGTGGTGAGGTGTGCAGAAAATGTCAGGTTAAACTCCTTGGAACGTCACGAGTAAAATTAAAGGAACAGTGCAAGTGCTTTTCTCATTCGATGAACATCTAACATGGCTCATAAGGGCCTCCAGTGGCAGAAAGCAAATACTACATTGCAACACAACATAAACCTGTAATAAATAGCCAAAGGCTTGAATATTCTGAGAAAGTTCATCTTGGATGAGTAAATCCACTGATGCATTTTCCAATCTGACTAACTCATTACGCTCAGTTTTAAAAACTAATCAGTTCTGGGCAATAAAGCACATTTTCATTGTGCGAACCTGAGAAATGACTTCAAACACTTACTCAGAATATTCTATGGTCAGAAGTAGGGAAAAGCTCATTCTAATTTACCTCAACAATGTGCTTTAACGTCAATAAAGAACACCCTACTGGGGAAAAGTTCCCCACAATTCCTCAAAAAAAACATCCTGATAGCCTGAATAAAATGGTCAGCTAGTCCCTTTGGCCCCAAGTTTCCACACGCGGCAAAACAGGTGCCCCTCCGAGCTGGGCGCCCGTTTTTCGCACCGAAAACGGCGCCTGAAAAAAAACGCGCTATTCTCGAGCGCTTTGCAGCTCGATGTCTGCTTGGCGTGGCGCCCAGGGGGCAGAGCCTACCACTCGCGCCAATTTTGTAAGTAGGAGGGGGGCGGGTACAATTTAAATGAGTTTTTTTCGTGCCGGCAACCCTGCGCGTGCGCGTTGGAGCGTTCACGCACGCGCAGTCTGAAGGAAACATTGGCACTCGGCCATTTTAAAAAGTGCTGCAGAAAAAGTGAAAATTTGTTTATTGAACCCTTGCAAAGGCTTGTATTTTAATTTTCTTGATATTTCTGTGTGAGGGTGAGGGAGTGCATTCTGTAATTAAAGATAGACTGTGATAAACGGGACACATGCACTTGTTTGAGACTATTCAAATTCTTTGTAGCTGTTCAATTTTTAGCATTTTTTAATAAAACCACATTGCCCTTCCATGATCAGCACTGAGGCTTCTTTCAGCTTTCTCCCCCTGCCGTCGGTCGGGCCCGATGGCAAACGGCTGCCTCAAGTAATGAGGCTTCCTGCAGCCTTCTCCCTGCCTCGCCTCCCCTCCCCTGCCGTCGGGAACGGCTGCCTCAAGTAATGAGGCTTCCTGCAGCCTTCTCCCTGCCTCGCCTCCCCTCCCCTGCCGTCGGGAACGGCTGCCTCAAGTAATGAGGCTTCCTGCAGCCTTCTCCCTGCCTCCCCTCCCCTGCCGTCGGGAACGGCTGCCTCAAAGTAATGAGGCTTCCTGCAGCCTTCTCCCTGCCTCGCCTCCCCTCCCCTGCCGTCGGGAACGGCTGCCTCAAAGTAATGAGGCTTCCTGCAGCCTTCTCGCTCCCTCCCCCCCCCTGCCGTCGGTCGGTGCCGACGGAAAACCGCTGCCTCAAGTAATGAGGCTTCCTGCAGCCTTCTTCCCTGCCTACTCCCCCACCCCCCTGCCGTCGGGAACGGCTGCCTCAAGTAATGAGGCTTCCTGCAGCCTTCTCCCTCCCTCTCTTCCCCCCCCTGCCGTCGGTCGGTCCTGACGGCAAACCGCTGCCTGAAAGGCCTGCCTGAAGCACTTTCACACAGGTAGGAACATGGTTTATTTAATCTTTTCTTCGCTTATAAATTTTTATTCAGGTTGGATTTATTTGTATAATATTTGTATAAGTATAACTAATGACTTCCCTTCCCCCCCACCTCGTTCCTGACGCCTAATTTGTAACCTGCGCCTGATTTTTTAATGTGTACACAAGGTTTTTTCAAGCCTTCAAAAATCTTCACTTGCTCCATTCTAAGTTAGTTTGGAGTACGTTTTCACTGTGGAAACTTTCAAATCAGGCGTCAGTGGCCGGACACGCCCCCTTTTGAAAAAAAAATTCTGTTCAAAAGTGAAACTGTTCTACCTGACTAGAACTGCAGAAAACGTAAATGTGGAGAATTCCGATTTCTAAGATACTCCGTTCTCCACCAGTTGCTCCTAAAAATCAGGAGCAAATCATGTGGAAACTTGGGGCCTATATCCCTGGCATTTCTGTGCTACAATCCTACATTCGATAGGTACTGGGTTGAAGCTATCCAAAACTTCACATAACACTCTTACAGCAACAGCCAAAATAAAATGGGGCGCATGACAGAGTGTGTCGCCAACAGCAGTCTGTTACCTTTACCACTGGAGGCATTTCACCTCAGAAGATAGAACTACAAGGTGAAAATCGCTGAAATTACTGCATTTATCTACTTTACAATCTCCAGATACAACACAGTGCACCCCACACACTGCAGTTACTCACTTATGACATTGGGAGTTGGCACAGGATCTTATTTATAACGCATACACCTCAAATAAAACACACGAGTAGATGCTTCAAACACTCATCAGTTAAAAATTCACACATAACCTCTACTAATCCCCTGACTCAAAATGCAATCGAAGCAACTTTTAAAATCTGCCTTCAAAAATATCCACATATGGCTTGACACCAAGTCAATGGTACCTGTTGGACCCAAATGTTTACAGGAATAAATGTACTTATTTTGAGATTTCTATATATCTATAAATAAATTGAAGGCACATTTGTTACAGTTTTTGATCAAGTTGGAATTGGAGGACACATCCCAAATAAAACTATGTTGGCCACCTACTGGGCTAATCACATAACTCAAAAACTCTCATTTGGTGATGGAGTAATTTCAATTGGGAAGTATTTGCTGCTTCATTTAAAAAAAAAATAATATTAATCCAAAGAGTAAGATCGTCTGCTGCACAAGAATTTACTTGGAAACAGGCTAACTGATACATTTACAAATAGGGAAATTTTTCATAAAGTTTGTAGTATTGAGAGTTAAATCCACAGATGTATTGACAACAAAGCATTTTCAACTAGACTTATTTCACTGATTGTAGTGTTTCTAATAGCATATTGGTATCACATAAGCTAATAAACCTAACTGTCGTTTAATACCTTTCTTGTGTGGTAGTCTCAATTTCACCACTTTAAATTGCTCTCCCTCCGACGACCAGTGACAGACGAATACCCACGAGTATTTCACTTTAATGTTGTACACTTCAAAATGTTCTCTTCAAACACAATGCAAGTTGGGAAGGATAAAATCTGTGTTGTATTTTTGAATATTTTACTGATTTCAAGTAGTTTTTAAAAAACTATAGGTAATTTCACTCTTTTGGACAATAATTTTTTTAAAACAGCAGCAAATGCTTCCCAAAATATGAAACGCTCTAGTACACTCTTGCTGAGAATGGGCAGAACTGATAAAATGTTCACTTAACAGAAACCCACTTTAACAGTTTATTAATAAGGAAGAGACACGGCATAGTGGCATTCCCAATCTTAACATGCTGTTGTGGGGAAGTAGTAAAAACTGGAGGGCAAGTTGCCTGGATCATCATATGCTACCTAGCAGTTATCTAGTTATAGGGCTGGATATCAGAGCATCTCTTCGACTATCTTCCTGACTGGTGAAGGTGTGCGATGCAAGCAAACTCGGAGAAAAGGAGGAATTAATTAGCGAAATCTGAAGAGTTTGAGACAACTTGCAAGTAGCATCAATTGTGCTACTATAAAAGTACACGCACACATTCTTTACAGCAACTGAAACCTACCACTTCAAATGGATAGATCCTACTCACAATCACTGTCTCTCTTCTGACTACTAAACCATGACCACAAAGCAAAATAAACAGAATGAGAAAGGTACTCAGTTTGCAGCTTATCTTACTAGCTCGTGGCATTGCAAGCATATTACTCCGTGCTCGATCAGGGATACACAGGCAATACAATATCATAGAAACCTGCGAAATAATGGTGCAAGCAGTGGGAGAAAGCCAAAATATGCACAAGATAAATCAGAGAGGCCTACAGTGACCCAATCTGTACTTGCAAAATTGTGAATTTGATTAAAAAATTGTGCACAAAAGATGGAGGTACAGCAATTCAAAGCAGCATGCCAAATATTTTTCTTAAATTTACCATGGGGCTTCCCCAATGGCTTGGTGAGAAAATGCATCACGTGGCGGGCACTAAGCCATACCGGTTCAATTCCTGCTCTGTGCCAAGTTAACTAATCTCGGCTAGAGCAGCAGTGGAAATGCCAAGACTGGCCTTACTATTCTCAGAGCTAGGGTTGGGGAGGGAGAGTAGAAAGTTATAAGCCAGTTACCCCTGAAGAGTACATGCATAAACACAAGCTAAAGGAAGGATTAGGGCTGATTGACAATGTACATATTGCAGGCAGAATGTATCCATTTGAAGTGGTTAAAGAGAATGATTTTCATTTACAGAGCTGCTGTCATAGCACATGATCACACCTCTAAGAAACATGTCACACACCAACAAATTACATTAAAGTATATTAAAAAAAAGGCAAAATACTGCGAATGCTGGAAATCTGAAATATTAACGGAAATGCTGGAAATACTCAGCACGTCAGGCAGCATCTGTGAAGAGAGAAACAGAGTTAACTTTTCACGTCTGTGACCCGTCATCAGAATTGGAAAATGTTACAGATGTAACAGGTTTTATGTAAGCAGAGTGGGAAGGGGAAGGGAGGAAGGAACAAAAGGGAAGGTCTGTGATAGGGTGGAAGACAGAAGAGATTTAAATGACAAAAGGGACGATAGTGCAAGCAAATGGGGGGGGGGGGGTAAATGGGGCAAATAAAAAAAAAAGATAGCGTTTGGAGGAGTAGATGGGAATGGCAGAGTCCTTGCCAGCACCTGCTGCCTGAAAATAATGGGAGCAGTGGTCATGATCTGAAATTGTTGAACTCGACATCAGAGTCCAAAAGGCTGTAAAGCACCTTACCGAAAGAGGAAGAGTTGTTGTTCATTGAGCTTCATTGGAACGGTGTAAGAGGCTGCAGAGAGAGGGGTCAGAGTGGGAGTGGAGCAGAGAATTAAAATGGCAAGCGATCGGAAGCTCAGGCTCCTGCTTGCAGACCAAAGCGATCAACCAATCTGCGTTTGCTCTCCCCAATGTAGAGGAGACCACATCGTGAGCAGCTGTATACAGCATACTAAATAAAAAAGTATGTTATTTACATTAAAGCCCCACATTAAGGTCACACAAATAGTAACAAAATAATCTATTTTTGGTGGCAATGGTAGAGAGAAGAATGTTGGCCAGGACCCTGCTCTTAGAATTGTCTTAGTTTAATATAGCATTGCCAGAGGTCAGCCGCAACACTCGCAGTACTGCACCAATAAAACAGTTTTGATTATGTGCTCAAGTCCTGGAGTAGGATTTGAACTCGCAATCTACTGACTCACAGACTACATGCTACCAACACATCCAAGTTGATAAATAGCGAATGGATATACAGTATGGCTACAGTAGCACACAACTGAACTTACAGCTTTCTCGAACACTTCAGATTTTCCTCATTTGGGGACTGTCCCTTTCACTGTTTCCCCATGCCACACATCTTCACCTTTCTTCGTGTAGATCAGTGTAGAGATTTATTAAACAAATGAAATGTCCAGCAAACTATACACATTGCTACACAGTACAAGGATGGGATCTGTTACTACAGATTTTTCTTCCCTGGACACCCGAAAGTGCCCGGCTCTTGCTGAGGTACGAGCCTACAGGCACCAACTGCCCTCCAGTATCATGTCCAAGTGGCCATCCTCCTACAAGTTCAGATAACGAGTGATGCAACCATAACTTGCATTTATACAGCACTTTTAGCATAGAAAAACAGCCAAACACAACTCAAAAAGTTATGAGTAAAACAGATGCAAACCAAAGAAGAAAAGATTTTTACATGGGGTGGTGAGAAGTTTGAAGAGATGGGAGTTTAAAAGGAGGTAGAGAAGACAGTGGTGTTTAGTCAGGTAATTTGATTTAGCAAGCTATTTAACAATGAGGGGCTGCAGTCAAGCCAGTTCCTGTCTACAGCAAAGGAGCACTTTCCAGAATAGCTTATTGGGTAAGGATCAGGGCAGGAAGCATGGATGATTGTCATCTCCCCTTATGGATTGTACCTATCCAGTCTTATATTTGGGAATGTATAATCAGACAGCTCCAAGGTTGCCAACCTCGCTTGCCAAGAAGCAATCTCTCTTGCAGTGGTGGGAATACTGCAAAATGTCTTGACTGCCCCAAGAATCTAACTTCACAAGTTCCAGGGTAAAGAAAAGGAGGGGTTCCAAACAGGCGTCAGATATGTTGCAAAATTAGCAATTATTCACACACAAATTCCAAATTTATTTTAAAAGAGTTAACCATCACTTGTTGATGAAGAGTTGGGGAAACTTGCAGGAAATCTCAAGCTTGCTTTCTGGCACTGTCATGTCACTTCTCAGAATCCTGTGTTCACAAATCATTTTAAAATGGTCTTCAGCAGCAGCCCCTTCCCCCAGAGGGTTAATTTATACAAATAATATGAAAAGCTAAAAATAGATTTATATACATTATCATAATTAGAAGGGGTGAACAGGTAACCAGTGGTCAGGATATGACTTTAAAGTATGAATATTTTCTTGCAGGTATCCTCATGAGGTTGTTACAAGCTAGTATTGATCAATATATGATGTACAATACCAGTCATTAACGAGGTAGTCTATCTATGTGGGATTGGGAGAAACTATAGACCCCATACTCATTTCAATCAGACAGACCAACACTGTGCAATCTACATTCAATTCTCACTCAAAGTGAGCTGTTAACTTTTTTAGGATTTATAAAACATATTAGAATTTAACTCCGTTGTTAAAACAAGATTTGAGTCGGATCGTAAAGTACTTTGTGTCAATGTCCAGAACTCTCTGAAAGCTAAGTGTATGAAGTATGAAAATTTAAGCACTTTCAGAACCTAGGTTTTCACAACTTCTAAAATGGACAGTTCAGACATCCCGATGTTTCTTCTAAAAATGAATGTATCAGAAGGTTTCAGTTTCAGCTTCAGCCCCCGTCTGTGTTGAACTCGCTGATCTCAGCAGTTGGGATGCTACAATTGGCCTCAGCTGTCCAGGGACAGGAAAAGATAAAAAAGAGTGAAGGTTCTTGCTGCTCATTGCTATCCAATGATCCTGACTGAAAACTGCATGCGCTTTGATATTGGGCTTGGCTGTGCTGCTCTCCTGAAGGTCAAATAGCCTGCTTACACATTATTTAGGCATGCTTATGAAAAATAGACATTTGGACTGGCTTATGTGGACAATGCAGCAGTTTCAGGAGGGGAAAACAGTGGAAATGGAGAGAGAGAGAGAGAGAGAGAGAGAGAGAGAGAGAGAGAGAGAGAGAGAGAAAAAGAGAGAGGGGGGGGAGGCGGGGGAAGAGAGAGAGAGAAACAAATGTCCACTTGGGCAAGATAGCAGAGTGCTGTGAAGGTCTGTAGAACCATACTTCCAGTGCCTTCAGGAAGGAAGAAAAAGGGGAAAAATTAATGTATATGATAACTCATTTATGAAGTTTAACTTATTAAAATCAAAAGGTTAGTGATGACAGGCATAAATATACAAGTTACAGGTTCCAGCTCACCAGTTCAGAGGTGTACGTTATACAATTTGGGAGTGGTGGCAACAGACATATGCATCAGTTTATAGAAAATAAGTTACTGCTCTGTAATGTATCATATTTCTATCAAATACCCAAGACTGGGATATTTTTTTAAATTGTAAAAGGAGCTTAAAGAGATCTATATGATGAGATTTACCACTGGTACTTATAGCTGCTGCACATGACAACTTGTACAAGCGTGCAATAACTTTTTGTGCTAATGTTATACTGTACCTGTATGAGCATGAGAAAAATATTTCTGTTTTAATTTTTATGCTGAAGCTATCACAGCTGAAGCAGTGAAACTTTCCAATCTGTAACTAGGAACTATAGCAAGACTATTTCAAAATTTTTGGCTCAGTATTAGCCTGGTACAACTACTAAAGCATGAACAGAATTCATGCAGCACATACTTAGCACAAATTTTTAGTGAACTATTCCTATTCATTTTAACTTACGTATACTATTATTTTTTCAAATTAGTTTTAAGGCGTGGAAATAAAGTGTTCATGTTTATTGGGGGGAGAGGAAGAGAAAGGAAGAGAGAAAACAACAAGATGTTCTTGGACTACATGGACAACAGATGGTACCTGCACCTCTGCACAAGAACAAAGGAGGCAAAGAACCCCCACACGGAGCTAAACAGCCAACAGCATGCTAATCCCAGCCCCGGATTCATGCTCAGCCACTCAACTGAAAGAGAAACTGCTCCGCCCAGGGCACACTTTCATTGTTTAAAGAGACTCTCTCCCTTAGGAACCAACAACCGGAGCAAGAGCTATATTTTCTTCATTCTATACCATAGCTGTTACAAATTTACTGAAGTAGAATGCACACAAGCAGTCCCCATTCCCTTTGTGCCCTTCAAAAGCACACAAAGAGGTCAGAGAAACACACAAAAATCCAAGACTTCCCTTTTATTTGAAGATGATTAGTGTGCAATTAGTTCTCAGCTAGATAGAATTTCAATATTTGACACAGTTCAGCTAAAGGATACAAAATATTTAGAAAGAACAAATAGTGTAGAAATTAAGGTTATACTGCAGTTGTAAACTGTAACTTTTACTCAGACATTCTGAGAAGGATGATTTAAGTACCATTTGTCTAGATTACATCATGTAAGAGCAAAAATCCTTAAAACAGGTTTTTATACTCAATTTTAAAGAATGGTTAAGCTAATGGTTTATTAATGGGAATTAACAAAGGTGGGTGTAATGCATTGAAAATCCAAAAGATATTTACACTCACGACCTTTACTAGAGTGGCACTTGGATAGTTTCAACTAAACCATGGCCTGTACAAGTTAAATCTCCAGACATATTCAAAAGTGTTAATGGTGGCCATGAACATGTCCACAGTGTAACTGGTCTCACTTATCCAACAAGGGGATGAACAGGAAGTAGGCGGTAATCTCCCATCGACAAAGAGGTGAATATGGAAAATCAGCACTATTCAGTCCAAGAAACAAATTTATAAAGTCTACCATTGCCATCCCTGCATTTTTGTTCCCACCACTCCCAAGATGACTACACGTGCTAGGGAACAGTTTCATGGTCATTGATGAGCACTACAGGGATTTCTCATCTCCCCACAGTTGAACAGTCTACAGGGCCTCATGTCTGGTTGAGGTATTGAAGGGCTGCTGTATCACAACACAAGATATTTATTTCAATTGAGGGGACAATATTTAGGAGAGGCTAAAATAAGACCTTTAAAGTTTCGTGTGTTGCTTTTCTCTTCCACTATCTCAAGTTAAACTGGCTGTACTTATTCTTTAATAATTTCCCACTAATATATCTACCACACCTCTGGGGGTTAAAAAACCTCACCTTCCCCCAGGATCCCAACAGTTTTTGCTTATTACACTGGATTATCTTTTTAAGAACAGTGAATCCTGTAAATTAGGGATACCTAAGGGACTTGCATCAGGAATCCTTTCTTTGGGTGTACTTATTTGTAAAGATGATTTTATGTACAGGAAACTGGATGAGCCAAATGTCTCGGGATTGGCTGCATCTCCTGCACCGTTCCTTCTTTTTTTCGCCTTGACCTGGGATTGTGCCTAATTCTGGTGCACGGCCAGCGGGATGTGATTTCAGTTCATTTTATGTTCGTTGGGTTTCATAATTCATTGTCACTCTGGGGTTCTTTTCCACTGAAGGATGTCCTGGGATGCTGCACAGGGCGAAGTGGCTGGTGTCGGGTCGGAGTGTCTGGAGATCCCAGCTAAATCGGGGGAGACTGGCGTCTTGAAGACCCCTTTCCTCCATATGCTGCAGCTGCTAATGTTTTAAGTGCTGTTAGCAGCTCTCAGTAATTGACGCACTGGTGGCGTGAGATGTGGTGTTGCACGGTCCAGTTCCCAGCTTTTGTAGAATGGGGAGATTTTACCCATAGAAACCGCTTCTATCCTTAGGTAACGAGCACCCCATTCCACAAAAGCCACTTCGTGATGAGCTACGAGTCCCATGTTTTAAGTTGTAAATGGACTTGGAGCATCAACGGTTGCCTGTAGTTCGTAACTTGCAAGTGTCTGTGGTTTCAAAGTGCTGCTTGTATCTGTTACAATTCAAGTTGTTTGGGACGGTCAATAAGTGTCCATTTGTACCTGCGCCCCCCCCCCCGATCCTTTGGATCAACTATGCTCCCTAAATTATCAAGACGCGGTGACCAGAAATCATATTAGGCACTACAACATGCCTTGATGGCAGTCCGCTGCCATTGCCACAAACAGCCAATACAAAGAACACTCCTAGATTGTTACAGGTCTTTCCAATGCTTCATATCAAATATGCAGTTTGCCAGCTTTTCCAGTTCAATTTCAAGAGCAACTGGACCATGTGCCTCACTCAAATAACTGTTAGCTCCACAGAGGCAGAGTTAGCTGCCCCAAGATCCATCCCTGCGCAGAAAAAAAAGCCTCTTCACAAGTGGAGTTTGCCATCACTGGATTAACAAAAGGCTGGGATGGGATAAGAGTGTTCCAACTTAGTGCTCAATAGCTAAGTTTTCTTAAAATGTATTTTGATACTTTTTGGGAGGCTCTACTTTGTTTTATATTTGATGTGTGTCAATTTTAAGATGTCATATTTGGATTGGAAGTCCAAAGTAAAGTTGGCAAGTAACTGAGTCACAAATTAGAGATACAAAATTTGAACAATTTCCATGTCCATCTGAGTACAGAATGGATATTGAATTTTTGAAGCCATAAAGGGCCATCTATCTCTTGGGCCTGGTGTACAAGACATTGATGTCATTAAAATAAAATTGACTATGTATACCCACCAAAGGCAGTGTCTGGATTGCTCATGTTTAATAAGGACAGTAGTCCTTTCAAACATTCCAACAGTAGTACCTTTAAAACTGAACAGTATTGAGATACAAAAAGCAGAGTAGAGCTAAAAACAGTTGAACACAAAACTAGAAAACAATAGACAGAATGAATGGCAGCCATTGGCTTTAACTGAAAATTAAGACTGAAAAGTATTTGCTAAGCATGCTACATGCTACTTTGTGGCTCCTGATATTTTCTTTAGCAGTTCAGCAGTTCCCGATTGTCTCTGCTCTTCTTCTGAAAAGCCAACTTTTGCTCGAGTCGCCCTCTGGTGTCTCACTCAAGTAGCCATTCTTCGGGCCCAAGTTTCCACATGATTTGCGCCTGATTTTTAGGAGCAACTGATGGAGAACGGACTATCTTAGAAATCGCAATTCTCCACATTTTTTTTCTGCAGTTTTAGTCAGTTAGAACAGTTTCACTTTGGAACAGAATTTTTTCTTCAAAAGGGGGCGTGTCCGGCCACTGACGCCTGATTTGAAAGTTTCCACAGTGAAAACGTACTCCAAACTAACTTAGAATGGAGCAAGTGAAGATTTTTGTAGAACTGAAAAAACCTTGTCTACACATTAAAAAAATCAGGTGCAGGTTACAAATTAGGCGTCCAGAACTGGGGGGAGGGGGGGGAAAGAGAAGGGAAGTCATTAAATTCTACAATAAATCCTTATTTATACTTATACAATATTATACAAATAAATCCAACCTGAAAAGATTAAATAAACCATCTTCCTACCTGTGTGAAAGTGCTTCAGGCAGGTTCAGTCAGCTCAGCGGTGTGGCGTCGTTCCCGCGAACGGGAGGGGGGGGCAGTCGGGCAGTAAGCAGGCAGCAAGCAGCCTTCCACTTGAGGTGGAAGCCTTACAGTCAGCTCAGCGGTGTGGCGTCGTTCCCGCGAACGCGAGGGAGAGAGGGGCAGTCGGGCAGTAAGCAGGCAGCAAGCAGCCTTTCACTTGAGGTGGAAGCCTTACAGTCAGCTTAGCGGTGTGGCGTCGTTCCCGCGAATGGGAGGCAGGGAGGAGGCAGCCATTCCTGACGGCGGGCGGGGGGGGAAGGAGGCAGTGAGAAGGCTGCAGGAAGCCTCAGAAGTTGAGGCTGCCATTCCCGACGGCCGGGGGGGTGGTGGGGAGGCTGATCATAGAAGGGCAATGTGCTTTTATTAAAAAATGTTCAAAAATTAAACAGCTACAAAGAACTACAAAAATGGCAGAGTGCCAATGTTTCCTTCACACTGCGCGTGCGCGAACGCTCCAACGCGCACGCACAGGGTTGCCGGCACGAAAAAAACTAATTTAAATGGTACCCGCCCCCTCCCACTTACAAAATCGGCGCGAGTGGTAGGCTCCGCCCCCCTGGGCGCCGTGCCAAGCTGCCATGGAGTTGCAAAAAACGGGCGCCCAGCTCGGAGGTGGCTTTCAGCAGGCTACACCTGTGGTAAATTATGACCAGGCCCAATCCTGTCCTCATCAGACCAGTGACCGTTAAATAGCAATCAGAAACAGAAACCCTGGATGATTTTTCCCTTACCTACCCACACAAGTGAGGTCAAACACTAAGCATTGTCCCGCTGAGATCAGTTAACTTGGCATGAACTGAACCTAGGATCTTCTGGTCTTTATGACTCATGTTTTACATTGGATAGTGCTTTTAGCTGTTGTCATTGGTGGAGCCCACTTCCCAACTTGCAATAGAGAAAACCAGAAGCCCAAGAGGTGGATGAACTTATAACTGTAGGAAATCGAAGGAGAGAGTTTGACTGCACATATGTGACTGAAGGTTTCAAACACTGTTAGTGTAGAATTGGGATAAACTTGTCACATTTCATCGGTGTTAACTTCATTTTGACGTCAAAATGCTTGGTTCTTACCTTGCTCACTGCCCCAGGTTGGGGTCCTTTGAGACCTGCTGCCATCTGAGGAGATCCCTGGGATAACGTGTCAGTGAGTAGGTTGTTTGCGTTCGATATGCTTGGGCTTGAGTACTGTACATTAGGTCTGCCCCTTCCAGCACCAAGAGAGCCATTCATCACTTGTCCCTGCATCATGCCCTGAGCATTGCCACTGTTCATCAGGGCTGGATTCATATTAGCATTCATGCTCGTCCCAGCCTGGTTGGTTGGGCTGTTTACACCAGACATTAGACCTGTTGCTGACGTATGAAGCTGATCGTGTTTCTGTGGGTTCACAGACTGCGGTGTTGGAGGTCTCTGATTTACTCCACTTGCTCCCATCCCCATATTAGGAGGGGATGTAAGACCGCCTTGAGTTAGGGGGCTCTTGACCATACTACTTAAGCTTCCTATACTGGGACTGTTCTGTTGACTTTGGCTGCCTACTGATTGCACTGGACTATCCATGGATCGTGATGAGGCACCACCAGAGCTGATTGCTCCATGTCCCATATTGATACTGGAACCGCTGCCTCGCAGAAGTTCTGACAGTTGTTTGTGCTTCGAGGCTGCATCCTGCACCATGCCAACCCCCGTAAGCTGAGCCAGGTCACCACCGTTGGTCAGTCCTAATGGATCTGAACGGATCAGTTCATCTGGCAAGTCATTCTCAAGGTCAAATAAGGATCCAAAATCTGAAAAGAAAACAGACACAAATTACAAATGACTTCATTTTCAGGGTGTCTACATTTCATTCTCATTTTCTACACCACCTGGCCATGCACTGCTTGGGACCAAGAGGAAAGGTTAGGGAGGTGAGAAGAGAAAGAGGGTAAATTGGTCCGATCCTAGGCTGCTACTCAAGGTGTCATTGAGTGGCTGCAAGGAGGTTTGAGAGCACCAACTAGTGCAAATGCCACATCCAATCCCCCACCTTGCAGAATTTGTTCCTATTTTGAACCTACCAAAGCAATGCAGGCCGAGATTGAGAATTCGTAGTAGGAGAAATTAAATTGCATATCTCAATTCTAAAAACATGTATTAGTCTTCTAATATGGAGCACCACTGAGCCACCAATTAATGATACTTTGTTGAACATCAGATATGTTACAATGCATCTTGCAGATATGCATTATATTTAACTCGGGTCTCTCCACAGATGCTGCCTGACCTGCTGAGATTTACAGCATTCCCAGAAGAGCCGTGGGCCCAGGGGAAGCATGGACCAGCCCACATTGCGATATGTGCACGCACTGGGTCTGTGCAGCAGAGCTGGTCTCCAGTCGTCTTGGTCAATCCTTGCCACCGGACCAAGACCTAGCTCTGTCAAGCCTGTGTGGTGGCTGGTGTGCAACGGCCACCACACGTTAAAAAAATCCACGCACAGGCATCTTCCACCCTTCAACATGTAGTTCGGGACATATATTAGGTCCTTCATTGAAACATCTGTGAACTCATCCCCTTTTGGCATGGTAGCAAGTCATCCTCTCTTCGAGGGACTGCCTATGATGATGATATTTAACTGTAAAGAATTTCTATAGCATGGCATGAAACCGTACAATAGGAAAGATAAACATTCAGTAGAGCAAGTTAAAAATCTACAAATGTATTTTGTAATGGTACAAATCCCCTTTTGGTATGTTATTTTCTTGTACATCCCCTTTCCCTTGATCTTTCCAAGCCATACAATTTCTAGAACTGAAGGCAGGCTTCCCAGGGTTGAAGATAACACTCCATCAAACTCCCAAGCATTTGATTATTGCTAATAACAGATGCAACCCCATGTCAAATCATTTGATAGCACGTTAATATTGTAATCCAGAGTGCCAGTGACACTGAAAATCTGGAAAATTTTTTACTGGAAGCTGTGATTCAAAATGGTTTCCCATTCATGCCGTAGTTAATTAGAAGTTCACCATGCATCGCAATTCAAACACTATCACAGCGCAACTTCATCAATACTAGTATCCATCAGTACATGATGTGCAGCTTCAGAGTTGCAAACTTGCAGTGCACAGCTTCCTCACAAATAAGCACAGAAGTAAGCCATTTGACCCATCATACTGGTGCTAACTGTTTGCTGGAATAATCTAAAACTAATCGTACTACCCTGCTCTTCCTGCAGAGCCCAGTTATCTTCCTCTGCTTCAAATAACTATCTAATGTTCCCTTAAAATATGCAACGATCTCTGCCTCAACCACTCCCTTTGGCAAAGCACTCCATGCTTAAACACACCTCTGTAAATAAACTTCTCTTTCCTCTCTTCGTGATGATTTTAAATTTATGACTCTTCACCATGCCACTGTCAAAACTCTTCACAATATTTTAAAAAAAACCTCCATTAAAATAGCTTCTTGGGATTCTCGGCTTTAATGGAAATCGACCCAAATCTTAATTCTCTCTTTTCATAAAGTTTACCATCCCTAGTATCATCATTGTGAATCTATGATGTATGCTCTCTATGACTAATATCCTTCTGATAATGGGGCACTGAAAATTATTCACAATACTCTTAACGGTCACCTAACCACTGTTTTGTACAAATTTATTATTTCTTCACTCTTGTACTCTATTCCTCCATTTATAAAACCCCAAATACTATCTATCTGCAATAATATTCAGAAATGTATTGGAACTCTCAATCTCTCTGGGTAACCATACCCATCATCTTTCTATTGAGTGTATACTTCTTCCTTAATATTCCTCCTAAAATATATTACCCGACACATCCACATTAAACTGCATTCACCACCTCTGCTAACCACGGTCTTCCTGAAATCATTTCCAGTTCTTCCCATGTTTGTCAAACCTCCTACTTTTATATCGTCAGGAAATTTTGAGTTTGCATTCCCCATGCCCACGTCCAAATCAGTTAAATATACAAAGAACAAAACTGGACTCAGCACTAAGCCCGGGGACATACCACTTCTGGCCCTTTCCAACCTGAGCAACACATTTACCCTAACTCTCCATTTCCTGTAATTCAGGCAACATTCCATCCATGCTACCACATTTCCTCTTTTACCACAAGCTTGAATTTCGAACAAGCATTTTTCACCTTATCGAATATCTTTTCAAAATCCATATACTGTACACTACATCTACTGCATTACCTTTATCTATTCATTGCTTCAAAAAAAACTATTACATTTGTCAAACACTACTTGCCTTCAACAATTCCATGCTCGCAGTATTCTCAACACTCGCGCATTTCTAAATGCTCCTTAATTTATCTCAAATTAGGGACTCGCAAGAGGTTTCCACAACTGATATGAGACTTTAGTTTTTGTTATCCGTTTTACCTTTCTCTTCCTTCTTGAGAAAAGGTGCCAAATTGGCAACTCTCCAATCCATCCCACAGTTCAATTTGCAAATTTAAGATTAAAAAATCATGGCCAGAGCCTCTCGTCTCCCCTCTCTGAATTCTTTCAACAGCCTGGGTTGCATGTCAACAGGGTCCAGTAACTTAGCCACATCCATTTTTTTTACAATAAAATTTCTTTTCAAATTATTTCTAACAATTGTTCTATATCTGCCTTGAGCAGACTTAAAATTCTCACTTCCATTACTTGTGAGGGGAAAATAAAAATGAAAATACCTGTACTTAATATCGCCACCATACCAATGAGACATCCTCCATCCCCAAGTAGTCCTACCCAGTCATTATTCTTTTGCATCTTATATGCTCATAAATGCCTTTAAATGCATCCATATCCGATACGCACCATTTGTTTTATATCAGCCAACAACTTGTATTTACAGGTTATTTATTTTGGGGGAAAGGAAAAGGGAAGACAAGAGGGAATTAACAAAAAAACAGGCATAGTCTGTGTCTTCCCACTATAGTATCATTCTGTCAACTACCCAGAACGCAAAATCCAATTCAGTCATGAAAAAGCCGCTCACCTTCCCATTGTCCTGGATGAAGAAATTATTTGGTGGAATATACACTCATTGATAAGAAACTGTTATTCAGTATGATACAGCTGCTCAGTAAAAATGTGTCTTAATTTCTGCTATTTTTTAAGCCTGTAATACTGCATGTGGAGTTACATAATTTGCTTGCAAAACAATACTTCAGCACTAATTAGCTCAATGAGAAGCTCTCAATACACATGGAGATTTAATAAGAAACCAAGGGCTTGATGAAAATTCCCATTTTGCGGCTTTAGAATAGTCATACAAACAGAATATTAAATAGAGTAGATAGTTAGGAAAAGGGCAGCAGGCACATCGGAACACCACCACCTCCAAGTCACACACATCCCAACTTGGAAATACATCGCTACTCCATCATTGTTGGGTCAAAATCCTGGAACGCCCCTACCCAACAACACTGTGGAAGTATCCAGTACACGGACTGCAGCGGTTCCGGGAGGCAGCTCAAACCACCTTCTCCAGGGAAATTAGGGATGGGCCATAAATGCTGGCCTTGCCAGTGATGCCCACATCCCATGAATGAATACATTTTAAAAATACAGGCAATTCTCGATTATCCGGGTCCCTCGGGAATTGGGCTATGCCGGGTAAATGATTTCTCCGTCAGAGCGATTAACATTATAAAGTTAAAACCCGAGCCGAAAGGACTCCGACATCAGTGGCCCAATGCCTTCCCGGACCGAAATTTTAAATCCCGTTACAACGGTTTCCCGTTGGATCCCGATGCGGATAATCGCGAGTTGCCTATAATACTTTCAAATACAGATTAAAATGAAAAGATTTTTCATTCAAACACATTTTTGCCATTAGGAAACTCAGCCTGCTTTGGACCTGCCCGAGGGAGTTTCAAATTATTGTAGCTTGACTCTTGAACCCAAAATAAATGGATAAGTGGCACAGAACACTGGCCTTAGTTTTCTTGCCTGTAGTTGCAAACATCTAGAGATGGGTTCTGCCATTTCTGAAGGAGGGACCATTGACAGAGTGTACTGCACTGCCACTAAGTTCCACCAAGATATTCTTCCGCGTTAAATACAGAACTGCGAGATATATCTTCTGGATTCTGAATTCCAGCTACACAGACCTAACCCTCCTTCCCATCTTTGGTAGAAAAAAGGAGGCCACATACTCCTTGGAAGTATGAGTCTAAATGGGGTAGAGGAGCAAAGGGATCTGGGGGGACAATACAGAAATCACAAAGCAGTGACACAGGTTAATAAGGCCATTAAAAAAACAAACGACTGGGGTTCATTTCTGGAGGGATAGAATTGAAAAGCAGAGAAGTTGTGTTAAACTTATTTAGAACCTTGGTTAGACCACACTTGGGAGTACTGTGTACTCGTAGTACTCTATATTATAAAAATAGAGGTGCACTGGAGAAGCTGCAAAAAGATTCAAAAGGATGATACCTGCCAGCAAATATTAAACAGGCTGGGGCTCTTCTCTCCAGAAAAGAGAAGACGCGAGGAATGACGAGGAGTCTAAGATTATGAAAGAGTTTGATAGGGTAGATGTAGACTTAGATGTAGAGATGATGTTTACACTTGTGGGGAGACCAAAGGGTAGACGTGGAGAAGATATTTCCACTTGTGGGGGAATCCCAAATCAGACAGTCACCAATAAATCCAACAGGGAATTCAGGAGAAACTTTTGTCCAAAGCGTAGCCAGAGTGTGGAAGGCGCTACCACGGAGTAGTTGAGGTGAATAGCATCGATGCATTTAAGCACACAAGAAATAGGAACAGTAGGCCACACAGCCCCTCAAGCCTGTTCTGCCATTCAATAAGATCAAAAGGAAGGTTATGACAGATATCGAGAACTTAATGCTGCAGAAACTCGAGGAGTATAAGAAGTGCAGGGGTGCAATTAAAAAAGATATCAGGAAAGCAAAGAGAACATGAAAGAATGTTGGCAAGTAAAATCAGGGAAAACCCAAAGATGTTTTATAAATACATTAAGAGCAAGAGGATAACTACAGAAAGAGTGAGGCCTATTGGAGACCATAAAGGAAATGTGTGTAGAGGCAGAAGACGTGGGTATGATTCTTAATGAATACTGTGCATCTGTTTTCACAAAAGAGAGGGGCGATGCAGACTTTGCAATGAGGGAGGAGTGTGAAATATTAGATGAAATAAACAGAGAGAGAGGAAGTATTAAGTTAGCAGCTTTGAAAATGGATAAATCTCCAGGCTCAGATGAAATGTATCCCAGACTGTTGAGAAGCAAAAGAGGAAATAGCAGAGTCTCTGACCATCATTTCCCAGTCCTCTTTAGCTGCAGTTGTGGTGCTAGAGAACTGGAGGACTGCTGATGTGGTATCTTTGTTTAAAAAGGGAGAAAGGGATAGACCGAGTAATTAGAAGCCAGTCAGCCTAACCTCAGCGGTGGGAAAATTATTGGAAAAAAATCCTAATTTCCCAATCTTCATTTTGAAAAACATGGAATAATCAAGGACAATCAGGATGGATTTGTTAAAGGAAGGTCATGTCTGACTAACTTGATTGAATTTTTTGAGGAGGTAACCAGGAGGGTCGATGAGGGCACTGCGTATGATGTAGTGTATATGGATTTTAGCAAAGCTTTTGATAAGGTCCCACATGGCAGACTGGTCACGAAAGTAAAAGCCCTTGGGCAAAGTGGCAATTTGGATCCAGAATTGACTCAGAGGCAGGAAGCAGAGGGTAATGGTTGATGGGAGATATTGGCGCAGCCCCGCGAGCCACGCCTGATTTCCGCGCCGAAAACTTACCTCGGTATTCTCCACTCCCTCAGGTCGATCCAGACCCTCGGCGCGGCGCAGCACAAGCTGTGGGGGGCGGAGCCAGGTCCCTGCGCTGAAAACAGTGCCGGGACCTCTGCACATGCGCACTACAGTGGGCACACATGTGCAGTAGCTCCAGGCGCCCGAAACTGTGTGGGAGGGGCCCGAAGCACGCCGCCCCTAGTCCTGGCCAAATGGGCTCACTTGGGTGGCGAAGATTAGGCTGCACCTCCCTCCTCTTCAGCTCCTGCTCTGGGCTCCAGCTTCCTCCTCTGTTCAGCTCACGCTCCCTCTGGCTCTCGCCCCCGCCCCCGCCCAGCTCCCGCTCCACTGCCCGAGGGCCCCACCCCCACCCCATCTCTCTTCCCTACGCCTGATTTGTAACCTACGCCTGATTTTCTAAGTGTAGGCAAGGTTTTTCGGAGCGTACAAAAATCTACACTTACTCCATTCTAAGTTAGTTTGGAGTAAGTTTTCGCCTCCTAAACTTTCAAAACAGGCGCAAGTGGCCAGACACGCCCACTTTTGAGAAAAAAAATCTGTTCCAAAATGAAACTGTTCTAACTGACTAGAACTGGAGCAAACTAAATGCTGAGAATTGTAATTTCTAAGATACTCCATTCTAAACCAGTTGCTCCAAAAAAATAGGAGCAGCTCAGGCCGAAACTTGACCCCATTGTAACTGGAAGGCCGTATCCAGTGGGGTTCCACAGGGCTCAGTGTTGGGTCCATTGCTTTTTGTGATATATATCAATGACTTGGACTTGAATGTTGGGGATATGATTAAGAAGTTTGCAGATGACACTAAAATAGGTTGCGTGGTTGATAATGAAGAATAAAGCTGCGGACTGCAGGAAGATATCAATGTACTGGTCGGGTGGGCAGAACAGTGGCAAATGGAATTCAATCTGGATAAGGGTGAGGTAATGCATTTAGGGAGGTCCAACATTAAATGGTACAACACTGAAAAGTGTAGAGGAACAAAGGGACCTTGGAGTGCAGGTCCACAGATCCCTGAAGGTAGCAGGCCAGGTAGATAAGGTGGTTAAGAAGGCATATGGAATACTTGTCTTTATTAGTCGAGGTATGGAATACAAGAGCAAGGGCATTATGCTTGAACTGTATAAAACACTGGTTAGGCCACAGCTGGAGTACTGTGTGCAGTTCTGGTTAAGAATGTTACCTGGACTGGATAATTTTGACTATGAGGAAAGATTAGAGATGCTGGGTCTGTTTTCTTTGGAACAGAGGAGGCCGAGGGGAGACTTGATTGAGGTGTATAAAAATTATGAGAGGCATAGATAGTGTGGATAGGAAGGATGCATTTCCCTTGGCAGAGGGGTCAACAACCAGGGGACACAGATGTAAAATAATTGGGAGAAGGTATAGAGGAGATATGAGGGGAAATGTCTTTACCCAGAGGGTGGTGGGGGTCTGGAACTCACTGCCTGAAAGGGTGGTAGAGGCTGAAAGCCTCACCACATTTAAAAAATACTTGGATGTGCACCTGAAGTGCCGTAACCTGCAGGACCAAAAGAGCAAGAACATGGGATTAGGCTGGGTAGCTCCTGGTCGGCCGGCACGGACACAATGGGCCGAAATGGCCTCCTTCCTGCTGTAAATTTCTATGATTTTATGATTCTATGGCGGAACTTCTACATCACCTCTACTTTCCTACCCTATCCCTATATCCCCTAGTGTCCACAAATCGATCTGTCTTGAATATATTCATCATCTGAGCATCCACAGCCCTCTAGGGTAAAGAATTGCAAAGATTCACAACCCTCTGAATGAAGAAATTTCTCCTCATCCAAGTCCTAAATGGCTGTCTCCTTATCCCGAGACTATGACCAGTAGTTCTAGACTCTCCAGCCAGGGGAAACAATCTCTCAGCATCTATCCTGTCAAGCCCTCTAGAGTTTAGAAGAATGAGAGGTGATCTCATTGCAATGTATAAAATTCTTAGAGAATATAGGCCCATTCTACTCAATCTCTCCTCATAGGACAATCCTCTCATCCCCAGAATCAAATCAAGTGAACCTTTGTTGCACCGCCTCTAAGATACATATATCCTTCCTTAGGTAAGTAGACCAAAACTGTGCACACTACTCCAGGTGTGGTCTCACCAAAGCCCTACGTAATTGCAGCTTGATTTCCTTACTCATACTCCAACCCACTTGCAATAAAGGACAACATACAATTTGCCTTATATTAAAAAAAAACTTCTATATCCAAGTTTACAGATAGCACTATGTTTGGAGGCAGTGTAAATTGTGTAGATAGGTGCAGGAATTTACAAAGGGACGTAGACAGACAGACTAAGTAAGTGGGCAAACTATGGCAAATGAAGTTGTGAGGTTATCCACTTTAGATCGGAGAAAGAGAAATCGGAATATGTTGGTAATGGAGAGAGACTAGGAGCAGTTGAGGAGAAATGGTGTCCATGTTTACAAATAATTAAAAGCCAGTGCACAGGTACAAAAAGGCGAATCGAATGTTTGGTCTTTTCTCCAGGGGATTGGAGTTCTAGTGACAAAGTGATGCTTCAGTTGTACAGAGCTTTGGTCAAATGCCATCTGGAGTACCGCATTCAGTTTTGGGCACCAAACCTCAAGAAAGATATATTTGACCTTGGAGGGGATACAACACAGATTTCCCAGAATGATACCAGAGTTTCATTAAATTGAGAACAGGTTACGTAAACTTAACCTGTATCCCTCGAGTTTAGATGGTTGAGGGCTGACCTAATTGAGGTAGGGTAGATACGGGGGGGGGGGGGGGAGGGGGATCAGAACAAAAGGGCATAATCAATCGATGGCCTATCTGTAATTTTAAGGAGTGAAATCAGTTAAGTACTTTTTCCACACAAAGGGTAGTGGAAATCTAGAAATCGCTCCCCAAAAGGCCATGGATGAGGGGTCAATTGAAATTTTCAAAAGAGAGAGAAATTTTTGTTGGTTAGCAAGAGATACAGAGCAAAGACAGGGAAGATGGAGTAGAGGTAGATTTTTGTTGGGTAAGGGTATCAAGGGATATGGGGCAATGGCAAATGAATGGGTTTCAGCTACAGTTCAGCCATACAAGCTCGAGAGTTGAATGTCCCAACTCTGTAACAACATTGGCAATTGGTGCTAAAATAGACTATTTTTCAAATCACTTGCCAATTCTCTACAACTCAACAGTTGATGAATTCCAAGTTCAATCAGATCTGCTGAGCTAGCGTATGTTATACATGGTGACACGGAAGGAGAGGAAACACTAACTTAACATAAATGTCATTTTGCCATGTCAGCTGTTAATATTCAATTGAGTGTCTTTGGTCATTGGTGTCTCATCTGTCAAAAAAGTATACAAGATAAATACATTTCATTTAATTCCCACACTTGCAGAAATTACAGTCGCCCTATGAAATGCAGGTCCAGAAGGCAATTAGTTGAGGTTTTTCAAATTTAACAGATACCAAATCATCTAAATACAACTGCATCTCTAAAACTTAAGCTTAAGAACTTTCCAAAATAAAAACAGCATGGCAGAATGATACAAGAAACATTTTGCAATGAATTCTGAGTCACTCTGCTGTCAATATTAAAATGGATACCTTTGAGCCTGATAATACACTGCTAGCCTATCAAAATGTTGTATGATGGGCAGGGAGGGGTCAGCGAGGCACCAAGATACAAATTTGCTTTTAAGCTTCTTCTGAGGAACTCTTGTGATTTATACCACAATGGAACATCTGGCTAGATCAAGGAAGAGGGTTTTCTGCATCAACAGGTTTTTGAATGAAAGATCCAGGACTCTACCACTTTGCTACCCAATAGGCAACTTAAATCCTTTTACATTAAATAAAGAGGGCCTGCAGGAGCATTCAAAGACCTTGCGAGCCAATCTCCCGACATACTTTCCTTCCTTGCCATATTTCTCATTCAACTCCCATTGCTAAAAAGGGAGAGATTTTGGCACTGTACTTTTAATTTCAACAGGAGGCAGCAGTTTGTTTATAAGACACACAAAATTATAGGTGATCAATGTCACCCTGTCATTTATATTGAAAAGTACCATTAACTATGGAAGTACTCTGCATCTGCAGTCAACAGGACACCATTAGGAACACGAGTCGGCCATTCAGCCCCTCGGGCCTGCTCCGCCATTCAATTAGATTATGGCTGATCTGTACCACAACTCTTATTTCCCAATAAAAATCTACTCAATTTCAGTCCTGAAAGCTCCGACTCAGCATCCTCAGTCTGTTTGTGGGGGGGGGGAAAAAAAGAGTTCCAAACCTCTACTAGCCTTTGTGTGAATAAGTGCTTCCTGGTTTCACTCCTGAACGGCCTGGCTCTAATTTTAAGATTATGCCCCCTGGTTCTGGATTCCCCCAACAGAGGAAAGAATTTCTACGTATCTATCCTACCGAATCCTTTTTAACATTTTAAATGCCTAGATCAGATCACCCTCAACCTCCTATTCTCAAGGTACTACAAACCAACATTAGGCCACCTGTCCTCATAACTTAACCCTGTAAGCCTCATTAACATTCTGGTGAATCTGAGCTGCACCCCGTCCAAAGCCAATACATCCTTTGAGGTTTGGTGCCCAAAACTGAACGCAGTACTCCAGGGTCTGACCAAGACTCGTCTTTACATGGGCATGTCTTTACACTTTCTATGATGTTAGCAGAGAATAAAAGTAAAATTTATCCGCCAGACCATGCATCCAATAACATACACATTGGGCCCAATTTTCTCCAGCCACTTTTTTCAGCGCACTTACCCTAAATGTGCCAACTTTGAGCGCTGGAACCGGCGCCGGAAAAAGGAGCAACAGCCCAGCACAGAAAACACTGCCAGCAGCTGTGCACATGCTCCTCGCCCTCCCAGCATGTCCTGCCGGCTGTGAGCAGGACCCTACGCTCGCAGCCCTACCCCCGGCCGAATGGCCTCCCACAAAGGTCTGCCGGCCCACTGACTTCCCGGGCCAAGGCAGGACTTGAGTTTTATTTTGTATTTATTTATGGTTGTGCTTTGTTTAGTGAGGAGAGTTTTGATTGTGGGGGGGGGGGGGAAGCATTTTGATAGGGGGGTGGGGGGGATTTAAACAAAAAAAACTTGTTTCTGGCATAAAAGGTAGGACTTCTATTTTTTATTTGTTATTGATTGATTGCTTATTACTTTTTGTGGTTTCTTTAGTACTTTGTAAATGTTGGTGCAGGTCCTCAGCTTCCTTCTATTTTTTATTTGTTAACTAATTGCTTATTACTTTTTGGCCTTTGTTTAGTGCTTTGTAAGTCTTGGTGCAGGTCCTCTCAGCTTTCTTGTATTTTTTATTTGTTATTGAATGCTTATTTTTGTGTTTTGTAAGTCTTGGGGCTTTAAATGTACTAACCTGCGCCGAATTCTTAACTGCCCGCAATGTTTTTCAGAACTGGCCACATACGCTGACCTAAGTCGATTTGGAATAAGTTTTAGCTGGCCAAAGTGACATAAATGGCCAAAACTGGCGTAAGTGGCTGGGAATGCCCCCTTTTGGAAAAAAAAACTCAACTAAAAAAAAATTGTACCTAACTGACTTACTCTGGAGCATGTTTATTGGGGAAAATGGTGTTTTTTAAACTTATGCCAGAAAAACCAACTTACTCCAAAAAAAAAGGAGCAAGTCATGGCCAAATTTGGGCCCAATATGACAACAGGCATTACATGATGTTGTTGCCTAATGCACTGAGGGGTATACCCTGCACCCTGAAATTTAGTATCCAGGTTTCATTTTGCGATTCTGAGGAATGACCCTGCTCATCCTTGATTACCGGACATAACAAAGTACATAACAAAAGTATTATCAGTTGATGAGTTGGCTGAGAGTACAGAAAAGGAATCCACTGATGGTGCAGTGCAAGAGGGCTAGGATTCCTAAAACCACCCTCATGAGATTTGGACTCGGAAATTAGCGGCGATTAAGAATATGCATTTTTTGTTTACAAATTGTATTTTGTTGCAAGAAGTCTCTGAAGTCAGGTGGGGGATGGCATGTTAAATTATTAGTCTTTTACTCAGGCTGTAGGAGACAGATTCCTTTGCCTCCCCAACAAATGCAACCCATGAAATAGTTACAAACCTAACCTCATACAACAAGGAGGAAAAATAATGAGTGAACGGAAGTAGTAAAAGGCTTTGAATGGTTATTGTGGTGCAGCACTGATGTTTAAAATGTTATGCCAAACATGTCACCAGGTTTAAGCAGCCAGATTGAATCTTTGTGGGAACTAAGCCAATACATACACATTTCAGTACAATTACTAGTAAATCATATTTCCTGAAGACCATTATTTTCTAAGATAGTATGTACTATTAAACTGATACTTTGCTCAGCAGTTGTCAGACACACCAAGAATGTGGGTTTTTAATTTTTTTTGGCAGGTCCCTGAAATAGGTGCAACCTCCGCATTAATACCAATGAGAAACAGGAATTGGAGAAAATCATTAGCGGGAAGACTAGTTTCACAGAAAATACATACAAACACAGACAATAAAAAGGGACAAGCTGGATACTGAAGGCCATTTAAAAAAAAAGAATCTTTGGTTGCTCATGCACAGCTGCAAGCAAAGATTAGGCTTTGCAGGAAGCTATATCCAGTTCCGATTTTTAAATATTCTGATTTTAGGGTTAAACCCAATAACTACCAGCATACTGCAGTTCTGGTATGCAACATTCCAGTTTTATGCACACATCATCACTTCATCTTCTCTCCACGCTGACAGTCAGCATACAGACAGAGTGCACCTTCAGTCACCTGCAACCTGTTCAGATTGCCGAATGAAGCTGTGTGGAGAAGGCAACGCGGAGGATGAAGCTAATGATAAACAGCAACTCCATTTAGCATCGTACCTCGTAAAGACTTTTCTTTGTTTCTTCCAAACTATTATTACAAAGACTTCTCTTTAACCTGGAAAACATATATTTGCTTCCAGGTGATTTACTCAACACGAATTCTGGACAATACAATACAACAAAAGCTCTCCGAAGGTCCCGTACAGCCCGGGACAGGCCTTTACAATATAGTTTTGCGCATGCACGAAATTGAACGGGCCGCAAAGAGGGAACGTTGGTCCACTAACATAGCCATTACACCAACATATCTGTATCCCAAGCAACTAAAATAAATTCTCTTATAAACACCTTGTCTCTTTATACATTGAATGTGCAGTACAGAAACCGGCCATTCAACTGGTTCATGCCCATGTGCATGCTCCAAACGAGTCTCCTCCCACCTCTTCATCTAACCCTTATCGGCATAACCTAAAACATAGACGAGACAACAAGAACTATTTTCTTTTACATTATGGTTCAAATCAAACTCCCAAATCCACGGTCATGGGCAACAGGCAATGGGAACACTGCCAACTCCAAGTCACACACCATCCTGAATTGGAGATATATCTATGTTCCCTCATCGTCGCTGGGTCAAAATCCTGGAACTCCCTCCCTAACAGCACTGTGGAAGCACCTTCACCACTCGGACTGCAGCGGTTCAAAAAGGCAGCTCACCACCACCTTCTCAGGGGCAATTAGGAATGGGCAATAAATGCCGGCCATGCCAGCGACGCCCATATCCCATGAATGAATAAAAAATCAACATATTTTGAAACAGGTGTAATCTTTCAGTAAAACGATTTCCATCAGCAAACACTATTATAAATAAAAACAACAAATGCTGGAAAACACTCAGCAAGTCAGGCAGCATCTGTGGAGATACTGAGAAATATAGCTTTGTGGTAATACAAGCATGAAGATTTGGCAGCAATAAAAGATGATAGAAATGCTGGAAACTTTTAAAGAAATCTCGGAAATATTATACATTAAAAGGTAAGTGTATAAACAGCTCAAGCTTAACTTCAGATCCACTTTTAAACCTTCAGCTTTGCAACATAAAGCTATAGTTGTGATTTCTTGTATCAACATAGGAAAAAGCCTTGGGATTATACAAGTCCCAAATAACAGATTATTTAGGCTTGCCTGAAACTCACTAAGGGTACCGACATGGTTGTCACTAGATTTACAGTGAGTTGGTACCAATATACCTCTCGTGACTCGTATTTTAGAATTCAAAATCCTCTCCAGCTGCAACTCAAATTCGAAAGATCAAAATCTATATTTACTGCTAGATCTTTTTCACGGTGCAAATGGAGACAGTATGAATATTTCACACACATTACACTTGACTGAAATCCTGGTGACAACATTGGTGCAATGCACATCCATACAAGCTAGGTTTAACCGTAGGAAATTTCCCTGAGACTAGCGTACCAATAAGGTGCTATACAAAAGGGGGAAGATTTACGGAATCAATAAATAAAAATACCAATGTTTATAGAACAGAAAATAACCAGAAGCTGTTTTCTTTAATTTTAGCAGATTACAACATAAAAAAGGAACTCTTATCAAGCATTTGCAATTAAAACAAAAATACATTCACCAGATTGTCGAAGAAAAATACACAACTTATCTTGCATATTTAATATAAAAAGTTCCAAACTGTGTCACAAATGGAAAGTGGAAGTGCAGGTAGCGATAAGAAGGGTGACCAATATCCTCAGCACAGGGAGGGGTTTTAAATGGGAGTTGCTACCCTGGGATAGTCAGCAACAGGTGCCATAGTGAGCATGACAGAGGTTGCAAGCAATGCAGCAGGCACTTGAACGGTGACAAGGAAGGCTGGGGAAGAAATGAATAATGGAAGCCAATGTGCTGGAGGAGTGTTTTCACATTATGGTATAGTATTTATTCTGTTTTATGTAAACCTATTGTAATCTCGTTTGCAAGGGGGGGGGGGGGCTTTTCCCATTCTAATCACAGTAATCAGAATAAGCCGATGTGTAACTATTTGCTAAAGACGCTATCGATAAATATAAAATTTCTAATTTACCCATATTTTAATGCAGTAGTACTATATTCCCTCTAAAGTTAAGGTGTTCCATCGACTGAATGATAAAACTAGCTGTTGTGCTTCAGGGATTCAGACTATATCACAATGCAGCTGGGGCATAGAATCCAGTATAAATGCAACCTTAAAAAAATAACCAGAATAGTACAGTACCTAGATAATCAAACTGGAAAGAGGATCCAGTATTACATCAGCAGCAGCAAGCAGGTTCTGAAGGCATCACTAACAAGACTGCACTACTCACAGGATTTTAGGAAAAGCAGAAAATAAGAGCTGTGTGTTATATATTTTAATTCCATCTATCTGCGGATCTTAAAGTGATGTTATTAATTGAATTGGCAGATTTCTACATTTATTATAGACTATAACTGAGAGGTTATACACAACAGGAAATATTGAAAAGGCTGGGACTCTTTTCTTCAGAAAAAAGACCAAGGGGTGACCTGATAGAGGTCTTCAAGATTATGAAAGGGTTCGATAGGGTAAACAGAGAATATATTTCCACTTGCGGGCAAGACCAGAACTAGGAGCAATATTAGACGGTCACTAATAAATCCAATAGGGAATTCAGGAGAAACTTCTTTACCCAGAGAGTGGTGAGAATGTGGAACTCGCTACAGGCGAATAGCACAGATACATTTTAGGGGAAGCTAGATAAGCACGAGGGAGAAAGGAACAGGATATGGCGATGGCATTAGAAGAAGAGGGGTGGAAGGAGGCTTGTGTAGAATTGTTGGGCTGAATGGCCTGTTTCTGTGCTGTAAATACTTTGTAATTACTGTGAAATCGCCTGTTCACATTAGCCTCTAATGAGCAGTGTTCAACTCCTTAAAATTCATAGAATGGAGAACATAGCAAAAATAAAGATATGTAATGGAAGTTACTAACTGAAGCACAGGCAATAGGTAGGACATTAATGTGCAATACTGTGAACATGAAAAATGTAGTTTTACCCAATTAAAGCACTGCAACTAATGAACAATTATGAAAGACACTGCTGATAATTTAATCTTCTATTACGTAAATTGTAATTTTTGAAAAAAATTTCTTCCTAAGGTTACTCAAATGTTACACCATTCAGCAATACAAGTTCAAACATCACTAATACAAGTCCTTCAGGAAGATGTTTTTAAGCAACAAAAACAGAAAATGCTGGAAACACTCAGCAGGCCAGGCAGCATCTGTGGTGAGCGAAACAGTTAACGTTTCAGGTCCTGCAAGTTCAGAGGGATGTAGGTTGGAGTGAGGGGAACGAAAAAATTGAGACGGGCGATGTCACGTCAGTACTTAGCAATGAAAAGATCTAGAGAGGGTAATAGGCCAGAGAAAGGGGTCCAGATAGAACGAGAATTCTGAAAGTGAAAGAACAAAGGGGAGGGGGGGGGGGAAAGAGGAGGAGAGAAGACCCCTGGCCAAAGAAGTGGGCATGGAGACGAAAGTGACGGAAAAAGAGCTCGGCATCGAAATTCATTGAGGTGGGAGCATAAGGAGGTGAAGCGCAAGTGTTCAGTATGGAGTTAAACAGCTTTTCATCCCAAAAGCTGAGATTTCTGATAAATTGAGTTCACAATTAGTGAACATTTTACTGTTCCTGACTTATGGTACGACGTAGTTATAACAATTAGTGAAATTGCAACATTAAGACTTTGCACTTAACTATTGCAAAATTGATTTCTCCCCACCCCTTGCATGTTCTTGTTCAAAAATTGTAACTAATTTTACTGAAACTCAAACACAAAGAATGAAAAACTATTCACAGTATCCTTGCACTCTATTTAAAAGCTGCTCCACTTTAAGCTATGCTAGTGAAACTGTTTCTTCTAAATACAAATCAAAACTTGCTTATACTTTTGTTTTATGAATTAAACTATCAAATTAGTCACTATCTACATATTTCACAATTTTTCATACAATTTCCAACCAAATTAAAAATTATTAAATTGAAAAGTATAAAATAGTATTTTAAGTGTTAGAATGCAAGGTGTGTTATTGCACAATGCATTTACATTTTAGTTCATTTGTTTTAGAAAGTCCTGCACCAAATTAAAAATGCTTGAAAACGGACTTCACAATTGTGGACTTAACTGGAGTAGCACAACTTCTAACTACTGAGGAATTAATGCTCAATAAGGCCACAAAAAGGTGTCAAACACCAAGCTGCAACAGCTACAATTTACCATAATTACCTCATTCTTTTTCAAAGCAGTAATTTCAAAAGTGATCTCAAAATTTTATTAAACAGTAAGCTGATTTTCATTGTCAGCATAGAGCAACATTATTTGGCAATACTTTAAGTTTAGTCAAACCAATTTTTCTGAATTGTCAACCGTTGCTTCAATTAAAAAAAGCAGTAGAGCTTTTCTAATACAGTATATGTAAACTTAGATTACAAGTCTCCTGCCATATGTAGAATATCTCACACCTAAAAATCTAACCATAATTATTTTTCTTTACTCTATGCAAATACAAAGGAACCAAAGTGCGCTGAACTTACACAGCTTGACATCATTTTGAAACTGGGACACCAAATATATGAATGAGTATCAAATTAAGACTCCTCATTAATGTTATTTAAATGCACTACCACATATTGAACCTCAACATTTTTCTATCACTCCCTCAGACACCGATACTCTTAATGATGTATTCGAGGTAGGTAAGTATATTTAGAGCTCCTCTGCTTAATTCTTTAAAAACTGAATTGTGCTCAGGATTAGCTATTTAGCTCAAACAACTAAAATGAACTGAAGTAGAAAATTTATCATCCATTTTTAGTTTGCTCACTCTCTCTCTCTCATCAATTCGGACAGATTATCTTATATCATGGAGGCAGCAGTGTCCTTTGAATAAAGCAAGAGAACTGCATGGTTATTAGAAAACTTCAGGTTCAAAAAAATACAACGTTTCAATTGAAAAAAATCTCAAATTGTCCTTTTAGTTAGTAACATTTTTCCTGCATTTAATTTTACCAAAGAAAAATGGGTAATATGGTTTTCAAAGATTACTTTCAGGCACACCGACTCACTTAGTTCCATCATACCTTCTAGACCTCCTTTAGCTTCTCCAAGGAATATCATTTATATTGGAACTTCATGGGGTAAGCGCAAAGTACTTACTTGTCTTTGAAGTAGAAGGGTGTTGAAGGAAGCAAATTACCATGATGGGCAAGGGGAAAATGGAGAAATAAATCAAACCCTACCACGGAGCCAACTGTCTTTCTTCTACCCTCCACCTCGCCATCAGGATAACTTTTTATTTTATTGTAGATACATATGTTGAGCAAAATTATTTTCATATGCTTATTAAACTATGTTCTTGTTAAAGACACCTAAAATTTAAAATTCCATCTACATTTAACAGAATCAATTATTTCAAGTTTGAATTTATGACCAGCGATGTTAAATTTCAAAAGGAAATTGACAGCACGCCAATTCAATGGCGTTAGTCAAAGTCCAAGTTTAAGATGTTGCAAGGATACTGAAAACCTTCAGATTCCACTGGAAAAAATTTGAAGAAGAAAAACTCAATTTCCAATTATGATGGATCAACTTTGAAAATGTCTACATAAGTATGCTGCAACACTTCTGCTAACTTGACCAGTATAGCCACTCAAGAGTTTGGCCATTACATGCATAAAACAATAACTGATTCATAAACTGCAGGAAGTATGCCCATTTAATCCCCAAATTTCAAAATGCCCATAGCAAGCTTCAAATTCAGTCATGCATCCTTCAACATCCATAGGCTTAAAGTTCCAAATATTTGCTTTTATTATCCAAAGAGGACATACGCAACAGGCTGGTGGAATGGGCAGACACGTGGCAAATTAAATTTAACGCAAAGCAGTGTGAAGTGATACATTAGGAAGAATAAGGAGAGGCAATATAAATTAACGGGTACAATTCTAAAGGGGGTGCAGGAACAGAGGGACCTGGGGGTACATGTGCACAAATTGTTGAAGGTGGCAGGGCAGGTCGAGAAAGCGATTAAAAAAACATGGGATCCTGGGCCTCATAAATAGAGGCATAGAGTACGGAATAACTTTATATATGATTTATAAAACACTGGTTCAGCCTCAACTGGAGTACTGTGTCCAATTCTGGGCACTGCACTTTAGGAAGGATGTGAAGGCCTTAGAGAGGGTGTAGAAAAGATTTACAAGAATGGTTCCAAGGATGAGGGACTTCAGTTACATGGATAGACTGGAGAAGCTGGGGTTGTTCTCCTTAGAGCAGAGAAGGTTGAAAGGAGATTTGATAGAGGTGTTCAAAATCATGAGGGGTCTGGACAGAGTACATCAAGAGAAACTGTTTTCATTGGTGGAGGGTCAAGAACCAGAGGTCACAGATTTAAGGTGATGGGCACAAGAACCAAAGGCAACATGAGGAAAAACTTTCTTACGCAACGAGTGGTTATGATCTGGAATGCACTGCCTGTAAGGGTGGTGGAGTAGATTCAATCGTGGCTTTCAAAAGGAAATTGGAGAAGTACCTGAAGGATAAAAATTTGCAGGGCTACGGGGAAAGGGCGGGGGAGTGGGACTAGCTGAAGTGCTCTTGGAGAGAGCCGGCACGGGTTCGACGGGCCAAATAGCCTCCTTCTGTGCTGTAACCATTCTAATTTATTGAACGCTGGTCCCATTACACTCAATTGACTCCTCTACCGAAGAGTTGAACTTTAGTGATGTTCATATCCCGATGCTATTTAATGGAACAATCCATAACAAAAACAGTGGGAAGTTACGCTAATTTAAATCCTCTACTTCACTGGCTCTGTAATCACTGATGTATGGTCCAACAGGCCAGAAACATCCCAGATTTTTCCCTGGCTTCTGTTGGGTTAGACCATCTTGCCTAAAGTCCCACTGGCATTAGTTCTAACACCACCAAGCAAGGGTGCAATGGCTCGGTGAAGAAATATTCTACCAAATTTTAGATTGGAAAAGGCAATTGCAGGGTAAAACAGTAACAGAGCAATGGAGGGCATTCAGAGAAGGGATAGATCACATACAAACTAGGCATATTCCTTTGAAGAGAAAAGCTAGAGCATCCAAAGCTAATGCACCCTGGCTGACAAAGAAAATAAAAAAGTTAAAATAAAATAGAAAAAGGAGGCTCGAGAAATGTCAGGAGCAAGATTCAATTAATAACCAGGAAGATTATAGAAAGCACAGGAGGGAATTGAAAAAGTTAATACGAAAGGCAGAGAGAACATGGAGAGCAAAGAGAGGTTACGAGAAAAGATTAGCAGGCAACATTAAATCGCACCCTAAAACATTTTATAAACATATAAAGTGTAAGCGGTTTGCTAGGGAAAATGTTGGGCCTATTAAGGACCCAAAGGGAAAGTTTCATGTAGAAGCAGAGGGTTGGCTAAAATATTAAATGAGTACTTGGCATCTGTCTTCACAAAGGAGGCAGATGATGTGAAGATTACACTAAAAGAGAGGGAAGTTATGGACAGGATAGGAATAGAGAAGACGCATTAAAAAAGTGGAGATGTGGGGCTAAGCACGACTGCTCTAAGTGCCAGCATAGGCACGACGGGATAAAGTTTCTGTGCTTCTATGTAAATGAGGAATTCTGAACTTTTCTATAAACCAGTTATCTATCAGGATTTAAAAGGTACGTCATTAAGTCAATTTATTTAAGTATAATATATATATATATATAAGTAGATATATTTTCACACCTTGTGCAATGACTGATATTTGTATTCATTTCATGTGAATTCATAAACCAAAACTTTCCAATTAACCAATTAAAGAAACACAAGTGTGTTAACATTATTTTTTGGGGGAGTCATTTATTATTCAAAATGTTTTTATCCTTTCAACATTCCTATACAGTGCAAGAAAATCTAACCAGCTCAGTGCTTGAAAAGCCATCCAAGTTAACTGACCACAAAAATAGGAAGCACATCACTGGCCAGACTTACTTACAGATATATACATGGCTTCGCCTTGTGTTTTTAAGTAAAATTAGCATTTTACTCGTGAGGCCCTGAGACTACTAGTTTAAAAAAAAGATGCTATCTACTAGTTATGACAACTTCCACAATAATGTTGTACAGCACGCTACCAACTTTGGAAGCAGATTTGCTGCAATACTTGTGGCCTTTACAAGCTAAACAGTGTATCTTTAGAGAAGTGCTAGTAAAATCATGGAGGGGACCACTATTATCTCTGAAGCAGCTTTGTGCAACAACCACTCAGAATTCTTCCGGAGCAAATCAGGCCCAATGGCATCACAGCTTGAAGGTGCACTGCCAAGAGGAGGTTTAAATCAAGTTTCCTTGATAGCTCACTGAATAAATACACAACATAGTACTGTACGGAATGGGAAGGTCCTCGATTTAATTCTTGGAATGTGCCCAGTTTGATCATCTCAACTAAGTGCAAGTGAGTATAACTGCCTTCAGCATCTCAGGGCTAGGTAGATCAGCCTCCCCACTCCTAATTATTACCCAGTGGCTGTTACTGCAACAAATGTAGGAAGATTGGTAACTTGGCTTGGTAGCAGAAGGTTTTCACTGGCCATGGAACTTTATAGCAGTGAGAGTTATCAAAGTTGAGAGAGAAGGTGAGAAAACTGGGAAGAGGGTGGCCAGGAGTTCAAGATCCCTACAAAGTGTCCTTGGCATAACTTATCATTTATGAATGTTTACTCTGAAGATTGCAACAACTGAAGATATTACTTTGTTTTGAACTATATTAAGAAATTTGATATTTAAGTTATAAGAACATAAGAAATAGGAACATTCGGCCCTCGAGCCTGCTCCGCCATTCAATAAGATCATGGCTGATCTGATCATGGACTCAGTTCCACTTCCCCGCCCGCTCCCATAACCCCTAATTGTTTAAGAAACTGTCTATTTCTGTCTTAAATTTATTCAATGTCCCAGCTTCCACAGCTCGCTCAGGCAGCGAATTCCACAGATTTACAACCCTCAGAGAATAAATTTCTCCTCATCCCTGTTTTAAATGGGTGGCCCCTTATTCTATGATTATGCCCTCTAATTCTAGTCTCCCCCATCAGTGGAAACATCCTCTCTGCATCCACCTTGTCAAGCCCCCTTATATGTTTCAATAAGATCGCCTCTCATTCTTCTGAATTCCAATGAGTAGAGGCCCAACCTACTCGACCTTTCCTCACAAGTCAACCCCCTCATCCCCGGAATCAACCTAGTGAACCTTCTCTGAACTGCCTCCAAAGCAAGTATATCCTTTCATAAATATGGAAACCAAAACTACACGCAGTATTCCAGGTGTGGCCTCACCAATACCTTATATAGCTGTAGCAAGACTTCTCTATTTTTATACTTCATCCCCTTTGCAATAAAGGCCAAGATACCATTGGCCTTCCTAATCACTTGCTGTACCTGCATACTATCCTTGTGTGTTTCATGCACAAATAGCCCCAGGTCCCGCTGTACTGCGGCACTTTGCAATCTTTCTCCATTTAAATAATAACTTGCTCTTTGATTTTTTTCTGCCAAAGTACCTTACACTTTCCAACATTATACTCCATCTGCCAAATTTTTGCCCACTTACTTAGCCCTGTCTATGTCCTTTTGCAGATTTTTTGTGTCCTCCTCACGCATTGCTTTTCCTCCCATCTTTGTATCATCAGAAAACTTGGCTACATTATACTCAGTCCCTTCTTCCAAGTCGTTCATATAGATTGTAAATAGTTGGGGTCCCATCACTGATCCCTGCGGCACTCCACTAGTTACTGGTTGTCAATCAGAGAATGAACCATTTATCCCCACTCTCTGTTCGTTAGCCAATCCTCTATCCATGCTAATATATTACCCCCACCCGTGAACTTTTATCTTGTGCAATAACCTTTTTTGTGGCACCTCATCAAATGCCTTCTGGAAGTCCAAATACACCACAGCCACTGGTTCCCCTTTATCCACTCTGTTCGTTACATCCTCAAAGAACTCCAGCAAATTTGTCAAACATGACTTCCCCTTCATAAATCCAGGCTGACTGCGTCTGACCGAATTTTGCTTTTCCAAATGTCCTGCTACTGCTTCTTTAATAATGGACTCCAACATTTTTCCAACCACAGATGTTAGGCTAACTGGTCTATCGTTTCCTGCTTTTTGTCTGCCTCCTTTTTTTAAAATAGGGGCGTTACATTTGCAGTTTTCCAATCTGCTGGGACCTCCCTAGAATCCAGGGAATTTTGGTAAATTACAACCAATGCATCCACAATCCCTGCCACTACTTCTCTTAAAAACCCTAGAATGCAAGCCATCAGGTCCAGGAGATTTATCTGCCTTCAGTCCCATTATCTTACTAAGTACCACCTCCTTAGTGATTGTTATTGTTCCTCCCCCCCATAGCCCCTTGACTATCCACTGTTGGAATATTGTTAGTGTCCTCTACCGTAAAGGCCGATACAAAATATTTGTTCAGAGTTTCTGCCATCTCCATGTTCCCCATTACTAATTCCCCAGTCTCATCCTCTCAGGGACCAACATTTACTTTAGTCACACTTTTCCTTGTTATATACCTATAGAAACTCTTGCTATCTGTTTTTATATTTTGTGCTAGTTTACTTTTAGTCTATCTTGCCTTTCTTAATTATTTTTTTAGTCATTCTCATGTCAATGCGAATGCAATTAACACTGAAGACTGCATCAACATGTACTGGCCATTTCTAATGTATTGATTTTCATGCATTTTCCCCCACAATGATTGTTACACACTACTTTTCAATAAGGCCCTTTTTACAAAGACTTAGCTAATTACTGAAACTTGATATAACTTTAATCCAATATATCAAAACACACTGACTATTTTCATCTTCCTTGAGCAAGCATATTTTTTCATTGCATACTTGGGCAAATAAGAATCTACAGCATTTGTCATTATATAATTTAATGCCTGTTTGGTGCCAAATCTTTCATAAGTAACTGCACAAAAATGAATCTAAAAGACATTTTTACATTAAAATCCTATTCTCCTGTATATCTCTCAGCACCTTTTTGTAAACCTAGAGTGGACTAGAGTTGTCAGTTTATTTGTAATGAATGAGCAGAAATTTCCTCCAACTAAATATTGGGACAACCAAAGTCACTGTCTTTGGCCCCCACCACAAACTCTGTTTCTATCCCTCTCCCTAGCAACTGTGCTTGGCACCGAGATGAGCTTCCGACCACCAGAACTGCCTCCTTCCAGTTCCGTAACATCGCGCGACTCCGACCTTGCCTCAGCTCATGTCCTGCTGAAACCCTCATTCATGCCGTTGTTACTTCCAGACTTGGCTATTCCAATGCTCTCCTGGCCGGCCTCCCATCTTGCACCCTACATAAATTTAGGCTCATCCAAAACTCTGCTGCCGTATCTTAACTTGCGAAGTCCTATTCACCCATCATCCCTCTGCTCGCTGACCTTCACTGGCTCCTGATCAGACAACACCTCAACTTTAAAATCTTCATCCTGGTTTTCAAATGCCCAACCCCCCATGGTATTGCTCCTCCCCATTTCTGTAACCTCATCCAGCTCTACAAACCTTCCAGATCTCAGTGCTCCTCCAATTCTGGCATCTTGTGCATCCCAGATTTTAATCGCTCCACCATTGGCAGCCGTGCTTTCAGCTTTCCTGGCCCCAAACACTGGAATTCCCTGCCTAGAACTCTTGCTCCTCCTTTAAGATGCTCTTTAAAACCTACCTCATTGACCAAGCTTCTGGTCATCTGTCCAGATATCTCCTTTCGTGGCTCGGTGTCAACATTTTATTGATAACACACTTAAGCAGCATCTTGGGGCATTTTGCTATGTTAATGGCTCTATATAAAAGCAAGTTATTGTTGTTGTAACTCCACCCGTAATTAAAAACTTACACATACACACAAACAGCCTAGTCTTTCCCTTTATAAAATAAATATAAATTGTTCAGCTGCTTAAAACAGTGAACTATTGAGCCTTACAAACCAGGAATATCCTAGGTTTGAGTATCTTTCAATACTGTACAGTTAGTTAATCTCAGCTGAGATGGCACTGCCACTATAAATGATCTTAATGACAGTGTTGAATACAAAGCAACTTGAAAAATTGGGGAATACAAATAGGAAAACTTTTTTTTAAAAAAATTTTTGTTAGAACATGCAGATTATAGGGCGTTATGAAAGAAATGGTTAAAAGTATGAAAGACTGGGACAGGGTAGATAGAACTAGACTGTTTTCAGTAGTTGGGTCATAGATACAAAATTAAAAACAAGAGATTTAGAACAGAGGGCAGGAGAAACTTCTTTCGGCAGAGTTAAGGCTGTGGAATTCATTTCCAGAGTTTGTGGTTGAGTCGCCATTCAAGATCAGATTGGATAGGTAGGACCGGGGAAAAGGGTTGAAGGGATACAGGCACAGAATGGGTAAATGTGATTAGAGCCGTTTGCTCGCATGGAGGATAAATTCTGACAGATTGGTTGGGCAGAATAGGCTGTTTCCGATGGAGTTGCTATGGACTGTGCTTTGAGAGCGGGAGGGCGGGGGTGGAAAGAGAGAAGAGAGACACAAAAGTGCACTTGTGACTTTTACATTTAGCCATCATTCTTTTCCTTCCCATAATTGAATAGTCTGCTGATAGTCACTGCCTAGATTCACATAACTATATTTCACCTGGGAGTCAATGCAATCGGAGGGGGGGGGGGGGCGATTATCAGGCAGCATAATGGTCAAGTTGAAATCAATTGGAGCAAACTAAATTAGTAATGACCCTGCATTGCCATTTGGCTTGGATTATTTTGGCTTTCATCAGGACAGGCAACTGTTTCAAATATATACACTATAGGGCTATCGCAAATGCAATTCTTAGAAAACTTACAGCAAATTTTATGGGCCTACATGAGCAAAATCCAGCATGCTTACAAAAAGCATGGTTTTTACATCAGCGAGCAAGGCAGTTTTTCCAAGTTTTATGTTCTTAAAATCTGGTCATCACATCAATTTGTTCTCAAAAAGAGTCATACTAGGCTACTGGTGACTACATTACTGCTTAGGAACCCTATATATTGCCATGCAATTCATATTTCATTATACTAGCCCCCATGTGCAGTAATCGTTGCTGCATAGGGATAAAAATACAAATTTAGACCTGAAATGCCATGATAGTATACCACGACACAGTACAAAATACTGGCTAGGTCAGTTGGAGAACTGTACACCGTTTTAGCCACTCTACTGTAGAAAGAACATTAAAGAGTATATACAGTGTATGCATATTAATGCCTGGAATGGAAAACTAGTTAAGAAGAGAGGCATGATACTGGGGCTATTTCCACTGAATCAGAAGGCCAATAACATTCAATGGTGATTCTTTTCAAACTAAAGAGTTTTGAAATAGGGAAAGACGATATTTCCTCTGGTTAGGGAATCAGTGCTGAAGGTTCATCAATTTAAAGTCATCAGTGAGGGAAGGTGAGTGGGGAAGGGGGGGGCTACGAAAAATTCCTTTAATCAGAGGTTGTTGAATTATCAAATGCTTTGGCACCGGGAGTGGTTGAGGCATTGACCACTGCATCGTTTAAGGGAAAATAGGATTCAAAAATTTGGACCGATAGATACAAGGCTACGGTTAAGACAGTAGTATTGGGGTTAGATTTAGATTGCTCTCGCATACAACTGGCATAGACACAACGGACCAAATGGCTTCCTTCTGTGTTGCAAACTTCTTCTGTTCGATGGGTTATTAAACAAATAACTTGGATAAGAAATGGCTGCCAGCAAGTTATACAGAGAATACACACTGGGAGACGAATGGCTTATGGGAAATAAACTGAAAAATACACAGACTACTTAACTCATGAGCACCACGGGCATGAGTTAATTTACAGCAGCCATCCTGTGTTCTATTTAAACAAGAGATTTTTTTATAAAGTCACTCAAGTCCAAATTAATTTTGTACCATTTTGGCCAACAGCACAGATTTAGAAACTGCAAGTGATTAACTTGCAAAGGAGCTCAAAATGGTGAAACAAATAAGTTTGTAATAGAAACCTTTTTATTTAAGCATCTTAAAATAAATACAACATGCATCAGTGGTAGGTGGTTTACAGAAAACATTCTTAATTTGCAAGGTTTTAAAAAAAATATTCACTGATAAATTGTAATCAAGTTGTATAAAAGCCAATAATTCAATCAAGTGCATTTTTATGTTAAAATCTGTGAAAACGATTGGTTTCTGGACAACGGAGCGAGAGGATGAATAATTACTTCAAGAATTGTTATTTATAATATTCAGACACTTTTTTCTGCTGGTGGATTACCAGGAAATAACCTGTACACAAACACGATATTGTGCAATGAACTGTATTATGCAAATGTCACAGGCTACCTTTTTTAAAAAACATGGCGATAAATTAACATTTTATTGCTTGATATAGAGCAATATCCCCCCTCCCCAAAAAAATCATTTAAAATGGGATATGCAGAACGATGTGTCATTATGATGAACCATATCAAAATGAGTAAGTTTTCATCCATTCCATTTTATGACTTTTTCTGTTAATTTGTGCAACCCAAAGTGAGAGTTGTCAGCACGAGAGAATGGAACACTTTCCATCCCAGCTACTCCGCATTAAGATCCAAGTTAGGTATAGGATTTAGAAAGCAAAGCTCTCTCTACTTTCTCACGCACCAGCCATTGTCGCTTGACTGAGATGGCCAATTAATGCTATATTCTGAAATTACTTTTGCAAGTCCTAATTCAATAAAAAAGCTCACGCTATGTTGTAGCATTCTAACACAATTCTATCAACCTCCTAAACAAATTGTAAAATTTACTATTAATAGAAAAACTGCATTACACACAAGCACCAAAACTGGGAAGTTGCTATAATTTGCATACTCCGGATCATCAATAGAAATTTGGATAAATACAGATTTACTTGTTTAAGATTCTGTGATTCAGACATGGCGAGCACATGCAATGTAGCTTTTGATATTCTATTGAGAAACTGGCTAAATTAAAACATTAAGATAATCAAGTTCACAAGAAATGGAGAAATACTGAAGCTGATTTTGCAAAAAATTAATTCAAATATGATGTTTAAAAGAAAAGTTCTATGAATCATATACAATATTCTATGATTCTTTGCTATTAACTTACTTGAGGACACTAATCTATTCAGCGCTAATCCACGGTACATCACTGGGCATAAAACAGCACACACAACTACATACAAAATGTGTTGACAATGATGGATTATTCCGATCTTTTATTTATATGAATAGTTAGTGATACTTTTACACCAATTGAATCACCATCACAAGCAAGAAATTAATATTCTGAGAATAGACACCTTCCAATGGAATTGAAGGAGGGGTCAAATTAATTGGGGGTGGTGGGGTGGGGGTGGGAAAGAGGCTGCTCAGAAATAATTGAGGTCTTACTTTGACAGCCAAGTTGAGCTCTCGGCAAAATTCAGCCCTAAAGATACAGTAATGGAGTATTACCTCACGCAAAAATTACTTCCACTACCTTCTTTTCTCCCCAGTCTTGCCAATAGCTTTAGCAAATGAGCTGTGGAGCCATGGGTCAATGTTCAAATTCAAGGACTGCTTGGAAGCATGTCCCTCAACGTGGGAAATTAGTATACTGTCCACAAGAATATTACAGATTTTTCTATATTCATGCAGGATCGCAACTACAGCATTTATCCTTGCAAATGATATGAGAGGACACCTTTGTACGGGACAAATACATGACAACTTTAAGATGGCTGGTTAACTTTTTGAAACTGACAAAAAGTTGTCAAGCAACAGTTCAATATATGTAGTAAACTCATTTAAATAATCAATTGCCACTGACAACAATACTACTCGGGGGTTTAATAAAAGAGGCTTATGACAGTCGGTTCTTCACTAAATGCAAGCAGCAGAACCAACTTGATTAGGCACTAGCAAGAATATTTTTCATGAACCACATATTTGTCTTACCTAGCTCTAAACATAGTCGCAAAGTTGCTGGCTCACTCATCTTTGCTACAAAGTTCAAAAAGATTTTGAAAGAATACATACTAATATCATGGCTTCCTATTTTCATAAGACCACCTTTTATCTTTGCACTATTCATACGACTATGTGGTACTGCTAGTCTTGAAAGCCTAACTATGTATTGGAATCTAAGAAATGGGAATGTTTTTAAACTAGATTTTTAAAAATTGGTTCAAGGGCGAGAAGGACTGCAAATAAAAAGCATTCATAGAAACATAGAAACATAGAAAATAGGGCCAAGGCTTTCAATAACTCAACATTTTTGAAGCCTAACTGCAACTACGTAGGCAAGTTAATAATATTGAGAAGAAGAATATTCACGATGTTGGGGAAATCCAGAACCAGGGGTCACAGTCTAAGGATAAGGGGTAAGCCATTTAGGACCGAAATGAGGAGAAACTTCTTCACTCAGAGAACTGTGAATCTGTGGAATTCTCTACCACAGAAAGTTGGTGAGGGCAGTTCATTGGATATATTCAAAAGGGAGTTAGATGTGGCCCTTACGGTAAAGGGATTAAGAGGTATGGAGAGAAAGCAGGAATGGTGTACTGAAGTTGCATGATCAGCCATAATCATATTGTATGATGATGCAGGCGCGAAGGGCCGAATGGCCTACTCCTGCACCTATTTTCTATGTTTCTATAAGAGAAAAATTCCTAGTCTCAACTCTCTTATCAAACATGATAATACGATACCCCAAAAGGGAGGGAAAAATTGCATGCGGATCAATTCCTGTAAGGTGTCTGGCACAAGGAAGATAGTGAGACAATAGAAAGGGGAAGGGAAATTCTAGGGGGAAGACCTATTGGAAAGAAAAACTTGCATCGTGGCCGGCACAGACACGATGGGCCGAAATGGCCTCCTTCCGTGCTGTAGATTTCTATGATTTATACAGCGGCTTTTGCGGCTACAGGACATCTCAAAGCGCTTTACAGCCAATGAAGTACTTTTGAAGTGTTATAATGCAGGAATTGCTGCAGCCAAATTTCTCACAGCAAGTTTCCACAAACAGCAATGTGATGAATGAGAAAATAAGTTTTTTTTTTTAAAAAGTAGTGTTGGTCAGAACACCAAATTATTAAACCAAATCTTTGGTCGCATATGGTCTGCCTGCAACTTAACATGGCAATCAGAAGGGTCAGATTGGAATTTAAGCCGGCTACTCTATAATTTTATACCAAAAGATTGGAGAACAGGAAGAGAAGACTGATCACTTTAGGAATGCATACATGTGCATATGCATCTTGGAATTGCAAAAAAGCAACACAGAAGGCTTCTGCCATTTCTAATATTCTTTGCCCACTGAGGACTTGAAACAAATCATGCCGTTATATTTGATCACTAGCTGCATCTTTAATTTTAAATACCTGAAAAAATACCACAGTCTGGAAGTTTTGATATAGTGAAGAAGTTGATTAAAACAAAATGTAGTTATTAAATAAGTATATTAAATAAATAAAAAGCTCAAATGATTTGGGGACAATATCAAGTACAATATAAATATATTAAACACTATATTTACAGATACCCTGTACTCAGTTTCTGTATAGTATAAATTCATTGTTGTCTGGATTATAATGGACTATTTGGGGAAAGCAGAAACATTGGAAAACATTAAAAGCTAAATGCAGTTAGCTCACATGCAACAAGTCCCACAATCCATACTTCAGGGGAAAACTCAACTCAAATTCACAAATTGAGCTAAATACGTACATTATTTAAAAAAAACCCTAGATCAAACTCAGTATATGTTTGAGGACAGACTTAGTTACAAAAGTATTTAAACTACAAATCCTGTATCTGTAGAGATTGTATTTTTATTATTTTTAAGACATTTTTCTCCAAGAGGGTTCTAAGCACTTACAAGTGTAGATTGCCAATGGGTACTGATTTGTTCAGAAAAAGCCAGGTGACAGGCTAAACTTTAAGATGCAGAACACTACAAAAGTTAAAAAATATAGAATAAATCATGTATAGTGACTGGGTGATGCCAAGCTTGATGTACACCTCTTTCTGTGGAGGGGATGATTTGAGAACAGAATGATTCAAAGTGGGTGGAGCACCCATTCTTGGTACTGTAGGAAGAACAGTAATACAGCAACCATGGAATGGATTACTGATCTTCTACAAGTGACAGCGGCCGTGCATTATGAAACAGATCAAGGAATAGTTGCCCAATATCTCCACAAGTGAGCTGACCAAATAATATGTAATTTATTGTGCGTCGCGATGAAGCTGTGACGAATACACTTAGATTTCTTCATTCATTTTACCAAGAAACTGTGCGCTATAAAGAACTATGGAATGAGATTTCCATTTAATCTCATAAGGCTGATCATAATTCATTTGCAACTGCTGTTTGAGTTATTATCAAATCACTTGAGGAAATATCTTAGATAGCTGTGAAGTGTCCTCTATTTAGATTTTTAGCAGGCTTTAATGTGGAGTCCCAATTGTCCGAGGATCATTATCAAACTAAGAGGTGCAAATTCATTCACTACACAGCATCGGCGCTACTGCTACAGAGTGAACGATCAAAAACAGAACCATTTAAAAGATGTGACCCAAAGTATTAAATTCATATCAACGAAGGAATAAGGAACATTAACAACCCTGGGCATGAACTTAAAAACAGTAAAATGCCAGTTATTTGGTCAAAGCACCTGCCTTCACTTTGTGCCAGAAATTGATCTGGGTTTTACCAAATTCTACCTTAAAGCCATCAAAAACGTACAGATGTGCATTAAGTTAAATTTTAATAGTTGTGTTTAAAATACTACTGAACGCAACATGCAAGTTGAACTATTCATCATCAACGGAATTATTTCTATCTGAAATACTGTAATAAATGCAGATTATATTATGCATGGAATTTTAACTTGTGAATAAAGTATGATCACAACATGCAATAAATTATCCAGAACTTTCCACACATGAAATAGAACTAATTTCACGTCAGACCACATATTACAAGTTCAATTTTTCTTACACAGTGAAATTTTGCAATAGAACAAAAATCTAAAACTCACTTCTTTGGAAATTCTGCCAAATGAAGTGTATATTCTTTATTTAGATGCTTGTTGACACACCAGAAACCCAGCAGAGCAATGTCACATAATATTTTGCAAAGTCAAAATATTCATGCCAGATCATATGGAACACAGCTTAAAAAGCTTATGTACCATGTATATTATTTTAATACACAACATAGATATATCAATTTCAACTAAAAGCACAACTCTCATTTTAAACACTGTACATAAAAATGCATGCGCTAAACATGTATATTTACTTGCAATTTTTTTACAAAATAAAATCCTACAAAATTCCCTCACGTTACTGAACAAATCTTTCACTTCCAAATCAGAACGAAGTTAAAGAAATCCTCTGAGCGCCAAGGAGCATCTTCTATACTACGATACTGGAACAACATGGTGTAATTCATTTTACCTACATTCCACCCATTCCTCAGAGATCATGCAAAATATAGATTTTTTTTTTAAACTGTAGATTTTTAATCAGTACGCGATGAAACCATTTTAGAAACACACCTAGCAATCCCATACTTGATACGTGAACCATTAAACACACACACACACACACACACCTACACAACCAAGTCAAAGAGGCACTATGACTCTTGCATTTCATCACCTTCCATAACAATAAAGAAAAATCCTAAAGCGTCGCGATAAAATTAATTATTTTGTCCATATCGGTGATTAACAAATACATTTGAAACGCGGTGAATAAGAGAGAGAGAAAAAACTGATAGAACCGAGCATGAAGGAAAAAGGAGACTTCTCCATCCTCCATAACAATACCCTGGTACAAGCACAAACCCTTTCCAGCCAGGAGGAAACCATACCCCCAAAGAATTATCAGAACGATGTATAAATCCCCCCCCCCCTAAAATGTATATTAATACAACAGGGTTAAATAATTTTACACACACACACACACATATATATAAAAAGGGCTGTATCTGAACTAGAGCCTTGATTTTTTAAACCCAAACACCAGCGTTTGCAGATAAAACATTCAGCAAAAAGACATGTATTAAGGTAAATAGACAGACTATATTCAAAGAAATGGTTACAGTACCTGTGCCATCGCTGGCTGAGAGAGCCGGGGAGGAGATTTTAGGCCGCTTGGCTGAAGGCGGTCCGTCCAAGAGATTCTCTGCCATTTCTTCCCCCGAATTTTAAAAAATTACACCTTTCAACTTTGTGTGTGTGTGTGTGTGTGTGTTTTCTCTCTCCCCCCGCACCCCCCTCTCTCTCCTCCCCAAGCAAACCAAAACAAGCAAAAACAACAAGAAAAACTGCGAATTAATCGGTTGATCTTTCTGCTTCTCTCTTTCCCCCCCCCCCCCCACCCACCCTCCTGCAGAATTATTATTTAAAACAATTATATTTTCTCTCACACACACACACACACATATACACACACACACAGAGCCTAAGGCCTAATGCCAGGCCCAGGCTTCTCAGGTCGATCGTCCATGGGCAGCAACAACAAAAAATAACACGAACGGGGAAGGGGGGGGGGGGGGGGGGAGAAGAGGGGAGGAGAGAGAGAGAGAGAGAGAGAGTGAAGAAGAAAAAAAAATAATTAAAAAAGAAAATGAAAGATGAAGCACGACGGCTTCTCCGACGAAAACCACATCGCGATCACTTCACGACCCTCTTTCCTTCCACATTCCCCGCAAAATATTGAAGGGGGGGAAAAAAACCTTTTCTGTCAGAGGAGGGGGGGGGGAACCTTTTCTTTTTTTAAATACCCCCCCTTTCGATCCAATAGAGAAAACGATTCTCCTCTCTCTCTCTCTCTCTCTCTCGAGAAAAAGCCTCCGTTCTTCACAGGGAAAAAAGTGAGCTAACCGTTTTTTAAAATTTACAGAAAATGTTTAAATTTTTTTTCTAAATAACGGACGATGGGAGCCGGCCAAAAGATGAGTTTTTCCACACACACAAAAAAAAAACCACACTACTTTTTTCCCCCCTGTATTGCTGATAATAGGGTTAGTTTTCTTTGCTTTTTTTTTCCCCTCCCACCCGCTCTCTTTTCCTTTTTTTTTGGCGTTCTCTTGTCCCTTTTTTTCCCCCTTGCTATCTCTCTCCTCTCTCGATCCACACAAAGCCGAGCGTGTGTGTGTGTGTGTGTTTTGTCTCTCTCTCTCTCTCCCTTCTTCTTCTTCTTTATCCCCCCCCCCTTCTTTCTCTCCCTATCGCTTCTCTCTCTCTCTCTCTCTCTCCCTGTCTGTCTGTCTCCGTCCTCCTCTCCTCAAAACAAAATGGCGGCTTGTTGTTCTCTCAGACCCAGCGCAGCGACGTGAAGAGAGAGAGAGTGTGAGTGAGTGAGTGAGACCGGGCTTTTCCCCCCCCCGCCCCCCGCCCCCCTCTCCTCGCTCTCACCACCGCGCTTCGGCCCAAATCGGAATCGACTGGCGGAAATGGCCGAAACCCGAGCCGCCGAGGGAGGGGGGGGGGGTGGTGGTGGAGGAAGCCGACTCACGTGACCTCCGCCGCTTCCGCCCATTGGCCCGGCGGCCGTCCCCGCTGACGTCATTTAACTCCACGCTCCCCAGGCTCCTGCAAATCCACCCTGCTGCAATAGCAGAGGGAGGTGATTGTGATGAAATGTAAAACGTTTTTTTTTGGTTGCCAAAATCCAGATTGCATTTGAAGGACTTGCAGCATTTGGTTGGGGAAAATGCCATTTCCCCTCCCTCCCCCTTATCTATGCATTTGAACAATCACTGTTGGATTGTTTCATACCTTATCTATGTTGAATTGTTTCATAGAAGGCACTACCTTTTTCCTCTCTTTCCATGCATAGCATTGCACTTCACACCTATATTCACACACATTATAGATTGCACATACGCAAAATAAATCTATTGCCAACTTTTTCAATAAAGCGAAAATGCAGAAAATCAATGTGTAATATTAGGCTGGAAGCGAGGTCCTTCAACAGCAATTGCTGGCATTGTATATAGCAGTTTACAGTATAGCAAGCTCATGGTCTACAGGGCTGTAGTAATACCCGCCCTCCTGTATCAGTTTGAGGCATGGACGATGTATAGAAGGCACCTCAAGTCGCTGGAGATATATCACCAACGATGTCTCCGCAAGATCCTGCAAATCCCCTGGGAGGACAGGCGCACCAACATCAGTGTCCTCGTCCAGGCTAACATCCCCAGTATTGAAGCACTGACCACACTCGATCAGCTTCACTGGGCAGGCCAGATACGAGACTCCCTAAGCAAATGATTTATGCGGAGCTCCTGCATGGTAAACAAGCCAAAGGTGGGCAGAGGAAACGTTACAAGGACACCCTCAAAGCCTCCCTGGTAAAGTGCGGCAACACCACTGACACCTGGGTGACCCTGGCCAAAGACCGCCCAAGGTGGAGAAAGTCCATCCGGGAGGGCGTTGAGTTCTTCGAGTCTCAACGCAAAGAGCGTGAAGAGGTCAAGCGCAGACAGCGGAAGGAGCGTGCGGCAAACCAGCCCCACCCACCCCTTCCCTCGACGAATGTCTGTCCCACCTGTGACAGGGTCTGTGGCTCTCGTCTTGGACTGTTCAGCCACCAGAGAACTCACTTTGGGAGTGGAAGCAAGTCTTCCTCGATTCCGAGGGACTGCCTATGATGATGAGCAAATAAATCTACTGCAATATAATGTTTTAAAAATACTTCTTAATTTCATGTTTTTAAATACACACCACAATGAAAAGGCGCAGGGAAAGCATGGAAATAAACTGACCCAGTTGTAAATGGTTAATCCGTGATCAATGGAAAAAGACACATGTTTGAGGAGTCAACATGAAGTATCGCATATTAGGTACCTACAAGTTTATCCAGTGAGTAGATAAGCCATGGAGGCGAGGAGGGTTCCAGCTTAGCTGGGACAACAGTAAAGAATTATAATGGGCCTTGGGGTCTCGTGGGTTGGGAAAAGGGGGGTCGGGGGGGGCGGAATCAGCTAAGTTTCCAGTCTCGATCATTGTCCAGCAGCCTCTGCTGGAAACAAGCGCTTATGTGGACGTCAGATGAGGACACAACTGGGCTTTGCTGTGAGCCCTTGTGCTTGACAAGCCTGCTGATACAAGACTTACAGGTAAACAATGGCCACTTGGTCAAGGTGGAACTGTATCCTAGCAAGGAGTCAATGCCTTTAGGAAAGGAGAGTGGCGAAATCTGGTGAAGAAAGGATTTTATTTTTTAAGAGGAATAGGGCGCACAGTCTGAAGTACTCACCTACAAATACTCCAATTCACAAAATATATGGTAATTGATAGATATTAATAGAAGTGAGGATAGTGCGAGTAACAAAAAATAGAGGTGGGAATGTAACTATGTCTATCTGTATAAACAATTAGTGTTATAAATAGCAGCAAAATCCTAAATGTAATTACAAGTCTATAGTCACAGCCTAGGATGACCATATCCCAAACTTGGGAAAGGACTACAATTTAAGCAATGATTGCAATGGTACAACAGACGTTCACTAGATTGATCCCTGGGATGAGAGGGTTGTCCTATGATGAGAGATTGTGTAGAATGGGCCTATACTCTCTGGAGTTTAGAAGAATGAAAGGTGATCTCATTGAAACATATAAGATTCCGAAGGGGATTGACAAGGTAAGTGCTGAGAGGTTGTTTCCCCCGGGCCGGAGTGTGTAGAACTAGGGGGTCACAGTCTCAGGACATACGGCCATTTAAGACAAAGATGAGGAGGAATTTCTTCACTCAGAAGGTTGTGAATCTTTGGAATTCTCTGAGTATATTCAAGGCTGAGATTGATAGATTTTTGGAGTCTCAGGGAATCAAGGGAGAAATAGAACATAAGAACATAAGAACTAGGAGCAGAAATAGGCCATACGGCCCCTCGAGCCTGCTCCGCCATTCAATAAGATCATGGCTGATCTGATCATGAACTCAGCTCCACTTCCCCGCCCGCTCCCCATAACACCTTATCCCCTTATCGTTTAAGAAACTGTCTATTTCTGTCTTAAATTTATTTACAGGTCCAGCTTCCACAGCTCTCTGAGGCAGCGAATTTCACAGATTCACAACCCTCTGAGAGAAGAAATTTCTCCTCATCTCATTTTTAAATGGGCGGCCCCTTATTCTAAGATCATGCCCTCTAGTTCTAATTTCCCCCATCAGTGTAAACAACCTCTGTGCATCCACCTTGTCAAGCCCCCTCATAATCTTACACGTTTCGATAAGAACACCTCTCAATCTTCTGAATTTCAATGAGTAGGGGCCCAACCTACTCAACCTTTCCAATAAGTTAATCCCTTCATCCCCGGAATCAACCGAGTGAACCTTCTCTGAACTGTCTCCAAAGCAAGTATATCCTTTTGTAAATATGGAAATCAAAACTGCACGCAGTATTCCAGGTGTGTCCTCACCGATACTTTATATAACTGTAGCAAGACTTCCCTGCTTTTATACTCCATCCCCTTTGCAATAAAGGCCAAGATACCATTGGCCTTCCTGATCACTTGCTGTACCTGCATACTATCCTTTTGTGTTTCATGCACAAGTAACCCCAGGTCCCGCTGTACTGCAGCACTTTGCAATCTTTCTCCATTTAAATAATAACTCGCTCTTTGATTTTTTTCTGCCAAAGTGCATGACCTCACACTTTCCAACATTATACTCCATCTGCCAATTTTTTTCCCACTTACTTAGCATGTCTATGTCCTTTTGCAGGTTTTTTGTGTCCTCCTCACACATTGCTTTTCCTGCCATCTTTGTATCATCAGCAAACTTGGCTACGTTACCACTCAGTCCCTTCTTCCAAGTCGTTAATATAGATGATAAATAATTGGGGTCCCAGCACTGATCCCTGCGGCACCCCACTAGTTACTGGTTGCCAACCAGTAAGGGATATGGGGATCGGGTGGGAAAGTGGAGTTGAGGTCGATGATCAAGCATGATCTTATTGAATGGCAGAGCAGGCTCGAGGGGCCGCAGGGCCTACTCCTGCTCCTATTTCTTATGTTCTTAAAACAGCCTCATTGACCACAGATAAAGACCAAAATAGGGAAATAGATTCCAGTTGGAATAGATGGATGCGAAAGAACCCCCACCCCCCCCCCCGCCCCCAACTCCACCTCAAATGAGACAGTGACGTGACTACAGATACCGCCCAGCCATCATCATTGTCAGTCCAACACCATTGGTCCCAGTATCAGCAGAAGGGATCCAGACCAGCTCATCACTGACATTACTCCAGCTGTGGAAACCTGTCTGGATGACTTTGTCCTGGCATCCTCAGGGAACATGATATATTCAAGCTGGGCCATTTATCACAGTGCTTGGATCCAAGTAGAGCACGATGGAGACTCTATCTGGCATCGAATAACTGGAATGCTACATCATGCAGTGTAGAGATCAATTAAACAACTCATTCCAGCATCCAGGGGAATCTTATATAGGAGTTAAACATGTAAGTGAATGAAGATCCCGCTGATCAGTTTGACCCACTTGACAACGGTGACCCAGTAAACTGAGCTCACGGGCAGGTCAGACAAAGTGCAAGAGGGCACGTGTCCCCTCGAGAGCTCGTCTAACGTAAATTAGCAGGAGTGAAATTAACAACAGCGTCTTCCTGGTGATTGTACCCTGTATTTCGAATTGGACTATATGATGATGTATACAAATTGGCATGATCAAAAAGGTGAGGAAATCTCCTCTCACCGCACACCAGTGGCTATCATTTGAAGGAGCGGCGAGAGATTGCAGAGAGATGTGATCGGGGCCCAGGAGAGGCGTGAGTTCGGAGCCAAGAAGAGGCGAGGGCCCAGGGGAAGCACGGGCCAGCCCACACTGCGATATGTGTGCACATGAGGTCCGTGCAGCAGAGCAGGTCTCCAGTCGTCTTGGTTAACCCTTGCCACTGGACCAAGACCTAGCTCTGTCAAGCCCGTGTGGTGGTTGATGTGCAACGGCCACCACACGTTAAAAAAATCCATGCACAGGCATCTTCCACCCTACAGGATGTAGTTCGGGACCTGGAATATTAGGTCCCTCATTGAAACACCTGTGAACTTTTTGGCGTGGAAGCAAGTCATCCTCAGCTCGAGGGACTGCCTATGATGATGATGATATTCAAAGATGGAATTCAAATTTATTTCTAAGATTCAGCAATGGCTTACACAGGATTTCATCGGATATATGGCACAGGAACAGGCCATTCGGCCCAACCAGTCCATGCCGGCGTTTATGCTCCACTCGAGCCTCCTCCCATCTTTCCTCATCTAAATCTATCAGCATAATCCTCTATTCCCTTCTCCCTCATATGCTTATCTAACCGCCCCTTGAATGCATCTCCAATATTCGCTTCAACCACTCCCTGTGGTAGCGAGTTCCACATTCTCACCACTCTCTGGGTGAAGAAGTTTCTTCTGAATTCCCGATTTGATTGCTTGAGCTTACTAGATAAATGTACAACATTATTTAGTGGAGTGCTGAGATCTAGGCCAAGCGAGTGCCAAGTCAAATGCTTCGACTCTGAGCTGAACTCAGGTGAAGGGCACTACAATTGGAAGAGGGAGGAGAGAATCTGTCACCGATCCTGCTCCTGATTGCTATCCAGTAATCCAGCACTAGAAAGTACACATGTGGACCTGGCTACGGTGCAGTCTCAGCACTGATGCACTCAAATGGTGAAATAACCTACCAACGGTGCCACACAGAAAGAACAGACACTTAGATGAGGTGCTGGGAGTCTGGAGAACTCTTACCCCAACTCTGACTCACTTCCTTCGGAACAGTAGGGGAGAAATATGTTCAGAATTGTGCTTCAGTCTTTGATAACCTTTTGGGAGACGTTCTATCCCTAATCGCAGACTTGTAGACTGACCTGAGTAACTCTGCACAGCAGCGACAGCTGCAGAAAGCTGAGGAATATGAATTTCTACTTTGCTTGAGAAACGACTGGAGTTTTTTTTCTCTCGGAAAGGTTCCATGCTACAGAACCAACAGTAGCAATGCTACCCGCTCACCTCTTAGCTGGACAGTCAGGTTTTGTTGTGGGAAGGGTGAAGGTATCTGAACTAAATTATTATTATTTTTTAAATAGAAGCTATTTTTCGAGTTCTTTATCGCAGCTGTGGCTCAGTGGTCAGCACTCTCGCCTCTGAGTCAGATGGTTGTGGATTCAAGTCCCACTCCAGGGACTTGAGCACAAAAATCCAAACTGACATTCCCAGTGCAGTGCTGAGAAAGTGCTGCACTGTTGGAGGTGCCGTCTTTCGCATGAGAAATTAAACCGAGGCTCCGTCTGCTCTCTCTCAGGTGGACGTACAAGATCCCATGGTGCTATTTCTAAGAAGAGCGGTGGAGTTCTCCCCGGTGTCCTGGCCAATATTTATCTCAACCAACATCACCCAAACAGATTATTTGGTCATGATCGCCTTGTTGTTTGAGGGAGCTTGCTGTGCGCAAATTGGCGGCTCCTATGTTACAACAGTGACTACACTCCCCAAAAAAGTACTTCATTGGCTGTAAAGCGCTTTGGGACTTCCTGAGGTCGTGAAAGGCGCTATATAAATTCAAGTCTTCCTTTCTTCGTTATAACATTGAGACATCCGTGATTAAAGTTTTCCATTAATTTTCATCAAGGGCAAAGCAAAGCCGAGAACTCAAGCAAGGATCCTACCCCTGTCCGATTTTAGACCTGGCAAAAATTGGCAATACAAGATGGCAGCTTTGGACAACGGCTGTACAAGATGCTTCCTGTTCCCTTGCCAAACATGGTCCAACAACAACAACAATAGTAACTTGTATTTACATAGTGCCGTTAATGTAGCAAAACGTCCCACGGCGCTTCACAGGAGTGTTATAAGACAAAGCAAATAAATTTGCCACCAAGCCACATAAGGGAAAGAGGGGCACGGATTTGGGAGGCGACAACACGTTCAAGGACTTTGCAGAGGAAAGGGAGAATGGAGATGGGGCGGCAGCTAGCAAGCACAGTGGGATCAAGTGTTGTTTTTTTTCAGGAGGGAGAGATTGGAGGGAGAGGGGGACAGTACCTGAGGAGAGAGAACCTTTAACAATGCCGGCTAACATGGGAACCAGAAAAGGAAGTTGGGTCAGCAGTTAGTGGCAATAGGGTCAAGGGAGCAGGAAGTGGTTCACTCTAAAATTGCTTTGACAGTGCTCTGATGAGCAACAGAATTCTCCTCTGTAATCCTGCCCAGGACTGTCACTGGCCCCTCCTTTCCCACCTGCCATTTGCACATGGTGGCAGCGGGGCAGGGCCCAGGTTCTTTGCCGGTTTCCCGCTCCGTCCCCTTCAGCAATCTGTGGCTTCGCTCTTCAGCAAAACCCACGGCTGTGGCAAGCCTTAAATGCCTTGAAACTTGAGAAAAACATGAAAAGTAATTTCAAAACACTGTAAAATTAATATAAAGACATTTGTGATGGTTACAGGCTGCAAAAGGCACACCATGCCCATCTAGAAATATTGTAAGAATAGGTCCTTTTTTGCAAGGGTCCGGAACAATCAACAACAACTTGCATTTATATAGCGCCTTTAACATAGTGAAATATCCCAAGGCGCTTCACTGGACAAAAAATTTGACACCGAGCCACATAAGGAGAAATTAGGGCAGGTGACAGTCAAAGAGGTAGGTTTTAAGGAGTGTCTTGAAGGTGGAGGTGGAAAGAGATGCGGAGAGGTTTAGGCAGGGAGTTCCAGAGCCTGGGGCCTAGGCAACAGGAGGCACGGCCACCAGGGATGCTCAAGAGGGTAGAATTAGAGGAGCGCAGACATCTCAGGGGGGTTGTGGGGCTGGAGGAGATTACAGAGATAGGGAGGGGCGAGGCCATGGAGGGACTTGAAAACAAGGATAAGAATTTTGAAATCGAGGTATTGTTTAACCGGTAGCCAATGTAGATCAACGAGCACAGAGGTGATGGGTGAGCGGGACTTGCTGCGACTTAGGACAAGGCCAGCCAAGTTTTGGATCACCTCAAGTTTACATAGGGTAGAATGTGGGAGGCCAGCCAGGAGTGTATTGGAATAGTCAATGCACTCCTGGCAAAGACATGGATGAGGGTTTCAGCAGCGGATGAGCTGAGGCAAGGTTGGAGACAGGCGATGTTACGGAGGTGAAAATAGGCAGTCTTAATAATGCTGCGGATATGTGGTCGAAAGCTAATTTCAGGGTCAAATATGACACCAAGGTTGCGAACAGTCTGGTTCAGCCTTAGACAGAAGTTGGGGAGAGGGATGGAGTCAATGGCTGGGGAACGGAGTTTGTGACAGGGGGCCGAAAGCAATGGCTTCGGTCTTCCCAATATTTAATCCATACCAACTCTCGGTCTAGAGCCTCACCTCATTTTGGCCTTAACTTGGACATTGTTGCCAATGGTTCGCGCAAGCTGTCAGCTTGAAGAATGGCTATTCTTGCAACTCGCGCAAAGCAGCCCTTGTTTCATCTATTTGGTCCGTGCATGCATGGCCCTGGCCCTTTCACAAGAGGGCGAGGTCTTGTGCACCAATTATAGGCGTCGCAAATCTCCAAACGTTTTGAGAGCTGTACGCGTGCAGAGAAAATGTATGGAATCAAGGACATTTTACACGCAGGTGATCAGAGCTGTGGTATAGGTACTGAGGATGATGAGGTTCAAGTCCAGAGTTCTGTGGAATCTCTGAAGGGTAAGGACAGTTTGCTTCAGATCACTACATGTTTTGCAAGACAGAGAGAAGGCCCAACCTGGTCTATTGACGTGCTTGTATATTGTTGTGGATTCCAGAAACTGCCCTGTCATGTATTCAACTATCATTGTAACCCATGTATAAGCTGACCTAAGTTGTACACCTTGAGAACATTGGCCACAAGGGGGTGAACTTGTGGGAGACACTCCAAACCTGGACTTTCAGGTATAAAAGGGGAAGCTCCACCCACCTTCATCACTTGAGGTCTTGGAAATAAAGGTAACTGGTCACAGAGTGACCTTCTCTCAAGTATGGGCCTCGTGTGCATTTATACTGTATAGTAAGGACATATCATTGACGACGAGAAACTGGGATTTAAACCACGCGAGCATGGCCACTAGCAGCACAGGCGAGAGGTACTGTGATGGTGATGATTGGGACAACTTTATTGAGAGACTACAGCAAAGTTTTGTCACTAAGGAATGGCTGGGACAGGATTCGGCCGACAAACGCAGGGCTCATCTACTGACGGTTTGTGGATCCAGAACGTACTCCCTGATGAAGGACCTGCTAGTGCCAGAGAAGCCAGCGGACAAGATGTTCGAAGAGCTCAGTAAGTTGATCGGGGAACACCTTAAACCGACGAGCAGCGTGCACATGGCGAGACACCAGTTTTACACGCACCAGTGACAAGAAGGGCAAAGCGTTCCAGACTTCGTGGCAGATCTCCGGCGACTGGCGAGCTTATGTAAGTTCCCAGATGCATGCAGAGCGGAGATGCTGCGAGACTTTTTTATTGAGGGCAGCGGGCACGCTGGGGTTCTCAGGAAACTGATTGAGACCAAAAACTTGACCTTGGAAGCGGTGGCTCTGATTGCCCAGACATTTATCTCCGGGGAGGAAGAGACTAGAATGATGTATGACAAAAATCTTGGCTCAAATGCGGCAAACGACCAGGGAGTCAACATTCTTAACACAGCACACAGCACACAGTTCTCTAGGCAGACAAGGACAATCAGACATGCCCCAGCATGTAGTCGAACCCAAAGGGGGAATTCAACAGAGACAATGGCTAGCTGAACGGCATTCATGCCATCGCAATGGACAATGCGGCCAGTAATGGGGCCATCAACACCTGTTAATGGTGCGTTTAAGGACAGTTACAAAGATAGTCAGAGACGATCGACTGGTAATGGACCTTTTGTTTCCAACAACGGGGCCTCCAGTTGGAGGTGTGGAGGCAAACACCCAGCCAGAGCTTGCAGGTATCAGCAATATACCTGCAGAAACTGCAACGTCAGTGGTCACTTGGCGCGTATGTGCAGGAAGCCTGCAGCCAGGTTGATGTGCGAGGAGGACGGGCCTGATGTAAGCCCTACGAGGCCAAATGAATACTGGGGGAAATCGCTGGAAGCTGAAGTTCAGCGAGGTCATGTGGAGCACGTATACAGTTCATATACCAGGATGCCACCGAGAATGATGAAAGTGCTCCTCAATGGCATCCCAGTATTAATGGAGCTAGACACGGGAGCCAGCCAGTCCCTGATGAGTATCAAACAGTTCTAAAGGTTGTGGGTGTCCAAGGCCAGGAGGTCAAAATTATTGCCGATTGATGCACAGCTACGGACATATACAAAGGAGATCATTCCGGTGCTAAGCAGCGCCACGGTGTCATGACCCACAAGATTCGGAGAACAGGTTGCCACTCTGGATTGTCCCAGGAGATGGTTCCGCACTGCTGGGGAGGAGTTGGCTTGCTGTCATGAACTGGAAATGGGGCGATGTCAATGCAATTTCTTCTGTGGAGCGAGTGTCATGCTCACAGGTCCTGGACAAATTTGACTCATTATTTCAACGCGGCATTGGCACTTTCATGGGGGCCAAGGTAGTGATTCACATAAACCCGGACGCCAGGCCAGCACACCACAAGGCCAGAGCGGTGGCGTATGTGATGCGGGAAAAGATAGAATACGAATTGGACCGCCTGCTGAGGGAAGGCATCATCTCGCTAGTCGAATTCAGTGACTGGGCGAGCCCGATCGTGCCGGTGCTCAAGGCGGATGGGTTGGTCAGGATATGTGACGATTACAAGGCCACCATCAACGACACACAAGGGGTTGTTTGAGTATAACAGATGTCTGCTCGGGATTCGTTCGACTGCCGCGATCTTTCAGCGAAATATGGAAAGCCTCCTCAAGTCGATTCCAAGGATGGTGGTTTTTCAAAACGACATCCTCATCACGGGTCGCGATACTGAAGAACACCTTCACAACCTGGAGGAGGTGCTACGCAGACTGGACCGGGTAGGTCTGCGGCTGAAAAAGGCGAAGTGCGTCTTCTTAGCTCCAGAGGTAGAATTCCTGGGGAGGTGGGTAGCAGTAGACAGGATCAGACCCACTGCGTCTAAAACGGAAGCGATCCAGAGAGTACCCAGACCCCATAACACGATGGAGCTGCGTTCGTTCCTGGGGCTCCTGAACCATTTTGGTAACTTTCTTCGCAAATTGAGCACGCTGTTAGAGCCGCTACACGTGCTCCTACGCAAAGGTCGCGATTGGGTCTGGGGGGACAGCCAGGAAAAGGCTTTTGAAAGAGCACACAATGTGTTATGCTCCAACAAACTGTTAATGTGATATGACACGTGTAAGAAACTTGTGTTAATGTGCGATGCACCGTCCAATGGGGTCGGGTGTGTGTTGCAGCATGTCAATGCCAAGGGTCAGTTACAGCCGGTAGCTTATGCCTCCAGAAGTCTGTCCCAGGCAGAAAGGGGCTACGCGATGGTAGAAAAGGAAGCGCTAGCATGTGTATATTCAGTAACAAAAATGCACCAGTACCTGTTTGGCAGGAAATTTGAGCTGGAGACAAATCACAAACCCCTAACGTCCCTTTTGGCCAACAACAAGGCCATAAATGCGAATGCATCGGCCCGCATACAGAGGTGGGCACTCACGTTAGCCACCTATGACTACACAATTCGGCACAGACCGGGCACTGAAAACTGCGTTGATGCACTCAGCAGGCTCCCACTAGCCACCACTGAGGGGGCAACTGAGCATGATGCTGAGATGGTCATGGCTGTTGAAGCGTTCGAAAGTGAAGGCTCACCTGTGACAACTCGTCAGATTAAAGTCTGGACAAATAAAGACCCGCTACTGTCTTTAGTCAAGAAATGTGTCCTGAATGGGGACTGGGCAGCCATGTACGGGTCATGCCCTGAGGAATTTAAACCGTTTCATAGGCGCAAGGATGAACTCTCGATTCAGGCCGATTGCCTACTATGGAGAAACCGAGTAGTCATGCCCCAGATGGGCAGAGAGATGTTTATCAGAGAACTTCACAATGAGCACCCGGGCATTGCCATGATGAAGGCAATTGCCAGGTCACACGTTTTGTGCCCAGGCATAGATGCAGACCTTGAACTTAGTGTTCGCAGGTGCAACACGTGTGCTCAGCTGGGCAACGCACCCAGGGAAGACCCCCTTAGCCCCTGGTCCTGGCCCGCCAAGCCATGGTCACGCATCCATGTGGACTACGCAGGTCCTTTCATGGGAAAAATGTTTTTGGTTGTAATAGACGACTACTCCAAATGGATTGAGTGTGCCATTTTAAATTCAAACACATCCTCTGCCACGGTAGAAAGTCTACAGGCAATGTTCGCCGTCCATGGTCTACCGGATGTCTTGGTCAGCGATAATGGCCCGTGCTTCACAAGCACTGAATTCCAGGACTTCATGGCAGGAATTGGAATCAACCATGTCAGAACGGCAGCGTTCAAGCCGGCCTCAAACGGCCAGGCGGAATGAGCAATGCAGATAATCAAACAGGGGATGCTCAGAATCCAAGGGGGTTCCCTACAAAGCCGCTTATCACGCCTCCTGTTGGCCAATAGATCCCGACCACACTCGCTCACAGGGGTTCCACCCGCAGAGCTGTTAATGAAACGGACGCTCAAAACCAGGTTATCCCTTATACACCCTACTCTGAAAGAAATTGTTGAGAGCAGGCGTCAGTCACAATGTGACTACCATGACAGGAATGCGAGGGCGCGATGTATTGATGTCAATGACCCTGTTTTTGTCCTTAATTACGCTGCAGGGCCCAAATGGCTTGCAGGCAATGTGATTCCAAAGAGGGGAATAGGGTTTTGGTAGTTAAACTTACCAATGGACAAATCTGCCACAAACACGATCAAACTAGAAGGAGGTTCAGCAACCCCATAGCAGAAGCAGAGGAAGAACACGACGTAGAGTTTACTCCACCACAGGTGACCGAACACCGGAACCAAGTGGAGGAGAGCCCAGTCACTGTGGGTAGTCCAGACAGGCCTGAGGCACCGCAAACAGCAGACACTCAGACCAGTGCCCAACAACCGGAGCCCCAACTCAGGCGCTCTACAAGGGAGCGTAAACCACCAGAGAGACTTAACCTGTGATCCCAATAAGACTTTGGGGGGAAGTGATGTCATGTATTCAACTATCATTGTAACCCATGTATAAGCTGACCTAAGTTGTACACCTTGAGAACATTGACCACAAGGGGGTGAACTTGTGGGAGACACTCCTAACCTGTACTTTCAGGTATAAAAGGGGAAGCTCCACCCACCTTCATCACTTGAGGTCTTGGTAATAAAGGTAACTGGTCACAGAGTGACCTTCTCTCAAGTATGGGCCTCATGTGCATTTATACTGGATCGTAAGGACATATCATTTCCGATAGGCTTGAAAGAAAGAAAAAAAAGACTTGGATTTATATAGCGCCTTTCACAACCACTGAATGTCTCAAAGCGCTTTACAGCCAATGAAATACTTTGAAAGTGTAGTCACTGTTGTAATGTAGGAAACGCAGCAGCCAATTTGTGCACAAGCAAGCTCCCACAAACAGCAATGTGATAATGATCAGATAATATTGATTGAGGGATAAATATTGGCCTGGAAACCAGGGATAACGCCTCTGCTCTTCTTTGAAATAAGTGCCAAGGGATCTTTTACATCCATCTGAGAAAGCAGACAGGGCCACGGTTTAACGTCTCATCCGAAAGACAGCCCCTCCGACAGTGCAACAATTCCTCAGTACTGCCCTGGAGTTTCAACCTAGATTTTTGTGCTCAAGTCCCTCCACAACCTTCTAACTCATTGGCAAGAGTGCTGCCCACTGAGCCATGGCTGAAGATCAAAGTTAGAACTCAGGGGCACAAATTGCTGCACATCATTGGAGTTATATTCTACAGATGAGTTTATCGGTTGAATGAAAAGATATACAGATGTCTGGAACCATGAGGGCATTTAACAGCCCTACCATCAACCACAATGATATACTACTCCGCTGCTGTGATTTCCAGATCAAAGGGTAGAGCTAGCAATACATGAACTGATGGAATATGGAGTATAGCTGCAGCTCAAGTCATGGCAAGTTCATGTCTGACTGCACTCCCATTGTAACTACTTCTTTTAACAGGTCTTAAGCAAGGCCTCTGGGTTTCAGTTTTCACAGAGAAATGTACTGAATTGCTAAACGTGATGCCAAAATACAAATAAAAATCCTGAAGTCTAATGTAAAAAAAAATAATTTAACTTATTCAGATTCCTTGAAGCACTGGCCTTGTCCATAGGTGTTTATTTGGGGCTGTTTCTTTGGTTGTCTCTTGTTTTCTTGAGTGGTCAATTTTTGGGTGGGGATCATCATCATCATAGGCCGTCCCTCGAAATGGAGGACTTGCTTTCACTCTAAAAGTGAGTTCTCAGGTGACTGTACAGTCCAATACAGGAATTACAGTCTCTGTCACAGGTGGGACAGAGTGTGGCTGGAGGAAAGGGTGGGTGGGGAGTCTGGTTTGCCGCACGCTCCTTCCGCTGTCTGCGCTTGTTTTCTGCACGCTCTTGGCGATGAGACTCGAGGTGCTCAGCGCCCTCTCGGATGCTCTTCCTCCACTTGGGGCGGTCTTTGGCCAGGGATTCCCAGGTGTCGGTGGGAATGTTGCATTTTATCAAAGAGGCTTTTATGGTGTCCTTGAAACGATTCCTCTGCCCACCTGAGCCTCGCTTGCCATGTATGAGTTCTGAGTAGAGCGCTTGCTATGGGAGTCTTGTGACCGGCATGCGGACAATGTGGCCCGCCCAACGAAGTTGGTCAAGTGCTTTGATGCTGGGGATGTTGGCCTGATCGAGAACACTGAAGTTGGTGCGTCTGTCCTCCCAGGGGATTTGCAGGATTTTACGGAGGCACCATTGATGGTATTTCTCCAGCGATCTGAGGTGTCTACTATATACGGTCCACGTCTCTGAGCCATACAGGAGGGTGGGTATCACTACAGCCCTGTCGACCATAAGCTTGGTGCCAGATTTGAGGGCCTGATCTTCGAACACACTCTTTTCCTCAGGCGGCCGAAGGCTGCGCTGGCGCACTGGAGGCGGTGTTGAACCTTGTCGTTAATGTCTGCCCTTGCTGATAATAGGCTCCCGAGGTATGGAAAGTGGTCCACATTATCCAGGGCCAAGCTGTGGATCTTGATGACTAGGGGGCAGTGGTGTGTCAGCTTTTCCAAGTATTGTTGGTTGGCAGTATGAACAAATGGATTCAGAAAGGAGACAACCTCCACAAACTATCCCCATGCCTAACTTTAGAAGTAAAGACAATGATTCACAGTGTCAGCCTTGGCTCAGTGGGTAGCATTCTCGCCTCTGAGTCAGAAGGTTGTGGGTTCAAGTCCCACTCCAGTGACTTGAGCATAAAAATCCAGTCTGACACTCCAGTGCAGTGCTGAGGGAGTGCTGCACTGTCAGAGGTGCTGTCTTTCGGATGATACGTCAAACCGAGACCCTGTCTGCTCTCTCTTAGGTGAATGTAAAAGATCCCATGGCACTATTTCGAAGAAGAGCAGCGGAGTTCACCCCACTGTCCTGGCAAATATTTATCCCTCAATCATCACTAAATCTGGTCATTATCACATTGCTGTTTGTGGGAGCTTGCTGTGTGCAAATTGGTTGCTGCGTTTCCTACATTATAACAGTGATGACACACCAGAAAGTACTTCGTTGGCTGTAAAGCGCGTTGGGACGTGAAAGGCGCTATATAAATGCAAGTCTTTCTTTTAAATGGGCCAATAACAGCACACTCCCCAAAAAAAGGATCTGGTCAACTCTCAAATTTCATCCGCATTTTCATATTTTCAGTGCAGTGTAGCAACAGGAAATCTCTGCATGAAACAAATGATGAAAATGTTCAAAGATTTGTGAAATTATGCATCATTGTACATTTCCCTCTGTTTATTAGAGTAACAAACGAGTTCCATCAGCAATAAACGTGCACATGGCGATGTGGATCACTGTACAGAATAGAGTGGATCGTGTTGGTGCATTGCTGGAGTTTTTGAACTACTTCAGGAGGCTCGTGAGCCAATATGAATCACGGGTGCCTTTCTTGTTATGTATTTAACCTCTTGTAACCTGCATCACACCTGTCCACCAGAGGGCCTACCTGTTGGAATCCCAAGGGATCCCAGCATCCCTTGGGAGCACAGTATATAAGCAGGCCACCCACGAGGTACCTGCACTTGGAACCTTAATAAAGGAGCTAAGGTCACACTTGCTCATTACACACAGTACTCAGTCTGACCATTTATTAGAAGTGTAACAGTTCTTATCATTCAATTACATTGAGTGACATACTACTGCTGCTGCCCTATGCTATCTGATGTACAGCCATTAACATGTACATGTAGAAAAAGGGGTTGGAAAGATACAGTGTGAAGCTGCAAGGTGATTCCTAGCTTATAGAACTGAGCTACTCAGATAGGCTCAAGGACCTAGTTACTTCAGAGCAGCATGGGGGAATCTAGAACTCATGGGGGAATCTAGAACTAGCGGGCATAATTTCAGAATAAGGGGCCGCCCATTTAAAACAGAAATGAGGAGGAATTTCTTCTCTGAGGGCTGTAAATCTGTGAAATTCTCTGCTCCAGAGAGATGTGGAGGCTGAGTCATTGAGTATATTTAAGGTGGAGATAGATAGATTTTTGAACGATAAGGGAGTCGAGGGTTATGGGGAGCGGGTAGGGAAGTGGAGTTGAGGCCAAGATCAGATCAGCCATGATCTTATTGAATGGCGGAGCAGGCTCGAGGTGCCAAATGGTCTACTTCTGCTTCTTATGTTCTTATGTAGACTTAACGTGACCTGATAGAGGTCTATAAAATAATTAAAGGGCTGGATAGCGTCCCACTTGATAAATGATTCCAGTTTAATAGATTCGGACGGACCAGGGGACATGAGTTTAAACTATGTACGAGGTGGAATGGTCTGGGTGTTGCGCAGTTATCCATATCCCAGAGAGTAGTAAGTCTCTACAATGTGTGGTCAGCTGGTGTGGTGGGAGCTGACCCTTTGCCTTCAAGGGGGAGCTGGACCGGTTCCTGATTGAGGCAGAGATTGCATCATATAGAAGGCTAAGTGTCTCAGTAGGTAGCACCCTTGGCTTCTGAGTCAGAAGGTTGTGGGTTCAAGTCCCACTCCAGATTGACACTCCAGTGCAGTGCTGAGGGAGCACTGCACTGTTGGAAGTGCCGTCTTTCAGATGAGACGTTAAACCGAGGCCCCATCAGTCCTCTCAAGTGGACATAAAAGATCCTATCTCGAAGAAGAGCAAGGGAGTTCTCCCCGGTGTCCTGGCCAATATTTATCCCTCAATCAAAATCACAAACAGATTATCTGGTCATTATCACATTGCTGTTTATGGGAACTTGCTGTGTGCAAATTGGCTGCCACATTTCCTACAAGAATGACTGCACTTCAAAAAGTACTTAATTGGCTGTACAGCACTTTGGGACTGTGGTGGTTGTGAAAGGCGCTATATAAATATATATATGCAAGTCGTTCGTTTCTTTTTATAGACAACACGTGCTCTGTGTGATCTCCTGGATTAGTTTCAATCGCCTGAGTGGGGGGTCAGAGAGGAATTTGAAAGAGTATTTTCCCCCTTGTTGGTCCTGGGTTTTTTCACCTCTCCCAGGAGATTAGATGGCTGGGGGGGGTCCGGATTGCCACTCCCAGTCACAGTCGGGTCCGATCCTGTCCTCAGACAATGTTTACATATACTATTATGTCTGTAAGCACTCTAGTAATGACCCCACGAGGTAAGGTATTGTACTTGAACTGTGGTGACCTTAGTCCATTTATTGCAGCTCCTGAGTGAGGGTACAGCGTGGTGAGCTCCCTTTTATACCTGGTTACCTGTCGTGTACAGGTGACCCCGAGGTCTCCACCAGTTGCACCCTCTGGTGGTACAGGCTTAGTGTATACAGTGTGAAGATACATCCAGTTGTCTTATGTGACTGTACATTGAGTGTACAGGGTATATAATTATGTTATACATACACAACATATATGAAAGACTTACATTTCTATAGCGCCTTTCACGACCACCAGACGTCTCAAAGCGCTTTACAGCCAATAAAGTACTTTTTGAAGTGTAGTCACTGTCGTAACGTGGGAAATAGTGTAATGATATTTCTAGTAGTGTCGAATGCATTAGAAAAGTTGTATTTATATTTGCATCTTAAAACCCTATTAAAGCACTTGTGAAATACAATGACTGTTATGGAGCCAAAGAAGTGGAAACCGTGGGTGATTTTTCTTGTCCCTACCTCAGGGTAACTGTAGATGGCTGAATTGCAATCCAGTTGACACCAGCCATCTCTGCACACATCAAAAAGAATTAGTTTTAAACTATGTATTTTTTTTCTACACACATTTTTGTAACAACATCAACACTGGTGATCTCCCTTGGCGATAGGGTTATTGGATCTGTTGAGCTACTTTGTGAGGACCTTGATGGGAGTCCCTTCACCGTGACTGCAGCAGTGCAAGGCGACAACTCACCACCACCTTCTCAAGGGCAATTAGAGATGGGCAATAAATACTGGCCTTGCAATAAGAAAGCAAATGGTATGTTGACCTTTATTACAAGAGGATTTGAATATAAGAGTAAAGACACCTTACTGCAATTATATAGGGCCCTGGTGAGACCACATCTGGAGTATTGTGTACAGTTTTGGTCTCCTTACCTAAGGAAGGATATACTTGCCATAGAAGGAGTGCAACAAAGGTTCACCAGACTGATTCCTGGGATGAGGGGATTGTCCTATGAGGAGAGATTGAGTAGACACAGCCTATATTTTCTAGAGTTTAGAAGAATAAGAGGTGATCTTATTGAAACATACAAAATTGACAGGGTAGATGCAGGCTGGGGAGTCTAGAACCAGGGGTCACAGTCTCAGAATAAGGGGTCGGCCATTTAGGACTGAGATGAGGAGAAACTTCTTTGGAACTCTCTACCCCAGAGGGCTGTGGAGGCTTTGAGTATATTCAAGACAGACCGATAGATTTTTGAATGTTAAGAGAATCAAGGGATATGGGGACAGTGCAGGAAAGTGGAGTTGAGGTAGAAGATCAGCCATGATCTTATTGAATGGCGGAACAGGCTCGAGGGGCCGAATGGCCTATTCCTGCTCCTAATTCTTCTATTCTTATGTTTGCCAGCAATGCCCACATCCCGTGAATGAACAAATAAAGATATGCAACTCAGCCTCATAAATGTTCTGTCACAGGTGCAAAATAGCAATGTACACGGGAACGATTTCAGATACACACGTGGGTAAATAACCGATGTTTCCTACATTACAACAGTGACTACACTCCAAAAGTACTTCATTGGCTGTAAAGCGCTTTGAGACGTCCGGTGGTCACCAGTAGCGCTATATAAATCCAAGTCTTTCTTTCCTTAAGTTTTATTGCAAAAAGAGGTTTCTGAAATAAAATCAATGTGTATCATATAGAATAACTCAGGTAGGACCCTCCATCTAACTAACCTTAATGCCATCATCATGCATTCACATACTTTTTGCATGCACTTGGCTTACATTCCTTTGACTATAGAAGATTAAGGGATGATTTAATTGAGTTGTTTAAGATGATTAAAGGAGTTGATCGGGTAGATAGAGAGAAACTATTTCCTCTGGTCGGGGGGAGTCCAGAACAAGGGGGCGTCACCTTAAAAATTAGAGCCAGGCCGTTCAGGGGTGATGTCAGGAAACACTCCTTCACACAAAGGGAGGTGGGAATCTGGAACCCTCGCCCCCCCAAAAGCTGTTGAGACTGGGGGTCAATTGAAAATGATTTGTTGGGTAAGGGTATTAAGGATTATGGAACCGAGGCAGTTATATATGAAGGGCAGAGAAGAAGTGAAAAAGAAACTAAGAGGAACAAAGAGAGGGTATGAGAATAGAATAGCATCCAACATAAAAGGTCATCTGAAAGTCTTCTAAAGGCATACAAATAGTAAAAGGGTAGTAAGAGGAGGAGTTGGTGTCAATTAGGGACCAAAAAGACCTATGCATGGATACAGAGGGTATGGCTGAGGTACTAAACGAGTACTTTACAACAGTCTTCACCAAGGAAGATGCTGCCATAGACATAGTGACGGAGGAGCTAGTGGAGACACTTGATAGAATAAAAATTGATAAAGAGGTTTTAGAAAGGCTAACTGTACCTAAAGTCGATAAATTACCAGGAGTGAATGGGATGCATCCTGGGATGTGGAGGGAATTGAGGGCAGAAATCATGGAGGAACTGGCCATAATATTCTAATCCTCCATCGATGCCGGTGTGGTGCCAGAGGACTGGAGAACTGCAAGTGTTACACCATTGTTCAAAAAAGGGTGTAAAGATAAACCCAACAACTACAGGCCAGTCAGTCTAACCTCGGTAGTGGGGAAGCTTTTAGAAATAATAATTAGGGACAAAATTAACAGTCACTTGGATAGGTGTGGATTAATTAAGGAAAGCCAGCACGGATTTGTTAAAGGCAAATCGTGTTTAACCAACTTGATTGAGTTTTTTGATGAAGTAACAGAGAGGGTTGATGAGGGTAATGTAGTTGATGTAGTGTACATGGATTTCCAGAAGGCATTTGACGAAGTGCCACATAATAGGCTTTCCAGCAAAGTTAAAGCCCATTGGTAAAAAAGGACAGTGGCAGCATGGATATGAAATTGGTTAAGCGACAGGAAACAGAGTAGTGGTGAACGATTGTTCGGACTGGAGGAAGGTATACAGTGGTGTTCTCCAGGGGTCGGTTCTAGGACCACTGCTTTTCTTGATATATATTAATGACTTGGACGTGGGTGTACAGGGCACAATTTCAAAATTTGCAGATGATACAAAGCTTGGAAGTACAGTGAACAGTGAAGAGGAGAGTGATAGACTTCAGAAAGATATAGACAGGCTGGTGAAATGGGCGGACAAGTGGTAGATGAAATTTAACGCAGAAAAGTGTGAAGTGATCATTACATTTTGGTAGAAAGAATGAAGAGAGGACATATAAACTAAAGGGTACAATCCTAAAAGGGGTGCACGAACAGAGAGACCTGGCGGTATGTGTGCATAAATCGTTGAAGGTGGCAGAGCAGGTTGAGAAAGCAGTTAAAAAGGCTTACGGGATCCTGGGCTTCACAAATAGAGTTATAGTATACAAAAACGTGGAAATTTTGATGAACCTGTATAAAACACTGGTTCGGCCTCAACTGGAGTACTGTGTCCAATTCTGGGCACCGCACTTTAGGAAGGATGTGAAGGCCTTAGAGAGGGTGCAGAAAAGATTTACAAGAATGGTTCCAGGGATGAGGGACTTCAGTTGCGTGGATAGACTGGAGAAGCTGGGGTTGTTCTCCTTAGAGCCGAGAAGGTTGAAAGGAGATTTGATAGAGATGTTGAAAACTTTGAGGGGTCTGGACAGAGTAGATAGAGAGAAACTGTTCCCATTGGCGGAAGGGTCGAGAAGCCGAGGACACAGATTTAAGGCGATTGGCAGAAGAACCAAAGGCGACACAATAAAAAACCTTTTAACGCAGCAAGTGGTTGGGTTCTGGAATGCACTGCCTGAAAATGTGGTGGAGGCAGATTCAAAAGGGAGTTGGATAAGTATCTGAAGGAAAAAAAATTGCAGGGTTTTGGGGAAAGGGCAGGGGAGTGGGACTAGCTGAGAGCCGGCATGGGCTCGACGGGCCGAATGGCCTCCTTCCGTGCTGTAACCGTTCTATGATTCTATGATTCCAGGTAGATGGAGTTAATATGCAGATCGGCCATGATCTAACTGAATGATGGAACAGCCTCAATGGGCTGAATGGCCTCCTCTTGTTCCTGTGTTCCCCGGATCATGCGGTTTATATAATACGCTCACTAATTCCACTTTAGCTCATGCCAACTTGTCCTGAAATTATAACTACATGTAACATGAGGGATTTACATAAGTAATTGCGGCTGGTGGCAGTAATGCTAGGCAGCTCCCTAATTATTTGAATATTCCCAATTCAATGGGTTGGAATTTTGGGTTTCTCCATTTTTGGGCGAAAACGTAAGTGAAAAATACTGTTTTCGCTGCTTTACCGATTTAAGGCCCAACTTTTGGCACTTGGTGTCTGTGCAATGGGAGGCATGGCACAATTATTCGGGGCGCAAAAACGCAATCTTCACCAACTTTAGTGTGGGGCCGGGAGCACTGCGAGAGAGGCCTTGGGAAGGAGGGGGGGGGGGGAAATTTTTTTAAAAACATTCAAAAAACATTACCCTTACGTAAGCAATCGTTGCAAAAAAAACCCATTTTTTTTCAGGTTTTCCAACTCACCGTTGCTGGCAGGGCTGCACTGCCGGGTTTTACCTGGCGCTGTTCGGGTCAGGGGAGTGCCGAAACTCGGACGGTAACGCAGTCCGAGTCGTTATAACGTCCGGCACAGCTTCCAAGCACCGCCGCAAGCAAAGAGCCGAGGATCGCGCCCGGGCTGAGCGAGCAGGTTTTCACCGCGGTGGGTCAAAACGCGGCGAGAACCCGGTCGCAAACCAACCCCCCACCCCCCCCACCATTCCCCCACCCCGAAAATCCAGCCAAAAATTTTCTAAACATTAAGCACTTTCACCAAATGCTTATTTTTTTTGTCCGCTAAGTTCCACGCACTGCCCCCCCCCCCCGACCCGTACACCGCACCCCAAACACCGGCAGGTAAAACTCAGAGGTGCAGCCCTTCCAGAAAACCTGAAAAAAAAGGCGTTAAAGTTTTTGTTTGCAACGATTTGTTAGGTAAGGGTCTTGGTAATGTTTTTAAATTGTTTTTGGAATATTTCCCCCCCACCCCCCACTCCCAAGGCAGGGCTTCCAGCCCCACACGAGGATTGCGTTTTTGCACCCCGAATAATTGTGCAATGCCTCCCATTGCGACGCACCAAGTGGCGAAAGTTGGGCCTGAAATCGGTAATGCAGCGAAAACGGTAGTTTTCACGTAGCGCTTACGTTTGTGCCCAAAAACGGAGAAACCCAGAAATCCAACCGATTGAATTGGGAATATTCAAATAATTAGAGAGCTGATGAGCATTACTGCCAGCAGCTCTTCGCCACTCAACAACTTATCTTTTTACAGTGCCTTCAATGTACAGAACAGCACAAAACACTGTGTAGGGAGATAAGCAGGAGGAACGAGCGCCGGGCCATGGGAGAAAGCTGTCCGGAGAGGTAACTGAGGGCTGTGTCAAAGAGGTGGCCTGTGACCAGCTTGTTAAAAGGAGGACAGAGAGGCAAAGGCGTTTTGGGAGAGGGTTCGAAAGGGTAGGCCCAAGGCCACCAAAGACTCTGCCACTGATGGTGGGGCAAGGTGAGAGAGGGAGGGACGGGGGGGGGGGGGGGGTGGGGGAAGATGCATGGGAGGCTGGAGTCAAAGAACAGAGGGTTCAGGGAAGGTTGAAGACGACTGCAGAGGAGGCAGGAGCAAGACCACGAAGGGGTTTGAAGACAAGGATTTTTAGCTTGGGGCCAGCGAGCCAGTATGGGTCAGGGAGGACGAGGGTGGTGCGGGACAAGTTGCAGCAGTTGGGAGGTGATGTAGAGAGGACAACGGAAGGCCAGTCAGGAGAGCCTTGGAGTAATGGAGCCTGAAGGTGGAACAAGTATAGAAACATAGAAAATAGGTGCAGGAGTAGGCCATTCGGCCCTTGAGCCTGCATCACCATTCAATAAGATAATGCTTGATCATTCCCTCAGTACCCCTTTCCTGCTTTCTCTCCATACCCTTTGTTCCCTTTAGCCGTCAGGGCCATATCGAACTCCCTCTTGAATATATCCAATGAACTGGCCTCAACAACTCTCTGCAGTAGAGAATTCCACAGGTTAACTACTCTCTGAGTGAAGGATGAACGGGAGGATCCTGTTGCAACATCGAAGGCTCCGGTTGGGGTGGAGTGTAGAATGTTTCGGTGCAAGAGGTGTCGCAGTTGTGTGGGGCGGACTGGTTGGGCCGGGTGCTCTTTGCCTTTCCGCCATTGTTCATTGTTCATAGGTTTATATATAACCTTCAGGGCTGCGCGGACACGATTGGCTCTTTGTCGGCTGTCGCGGACATGATATTCCTGAATAATTGGTCAAAATAGATATGAACTTGCGATCCCGCAAAGGTTAACCACCAGGTCACTGCAACTTCAACATGTACCGTTTGTGTCTGTTGTAAAAGGTAGCAGGTAAGAGGGGGAATAAATGGAGAATAATGTCAGTAAATTACAAGCCAGTAAACCAGCAGAGCTACAGGATGATGCCATAAACGTGAAGCTGAACCATTGTCTATTCGTCATCTCAACTCATACATTGAATATTGTCCTAAATCCACAAAATATCACTTATTGTTGGGCTTGCACATGGAGTGATACATTTTCTATGTAATCAGTGCTGTAATGCCATGTTTCTGTGTCGAGATGAAAGTAGTTTTGTGAACACTGGATTAAAGGTCCTATTAATATAACGGCTTAGGGCCTCAATGCATAAAAGATTTAAAATGTCAGAATAGTATTTGTTACATTGGGGTATACACAACAGGACGCTTCTGGTTATTCACAAAAAGGGCACCCGCCCAAGTGCATCATATCCAAGACTTGTAGCAGGAACACACACTGGTGATCAATATTACTACACACACTGGTGATCAATATTAAAAAGATATATGGATAAACACGGATAACATGTACATTAATTGGAGCCATTCAATGGAGGGGATGGGATGGGGGTATCAATTGATATCAGTTGGGGTCTATTGTTTCACTGAAGGATCCTGTTAACATCCTGGATGTAAATTTGTGCCTGAAACTATGGATACAGCGTAGGATAGTGCTGGATTAAGAAACATTATGGCAAGGTTAGGTGACAGACAGCGACGCAGACAGACAGCGACACAGACAGGCCGACAGCAATCGAGACAACAGACAAATAGTAACAGAGTCACAGATAGGCACAGACAGACAGACACAGGCCGGCAGACTCAGGCAAACAGACAGACACACACAGACACAGACAGACAGACACAGAGAGACATAGATACAGACACACACAGACACATAGAGAGACAGACACAGACAGACACAGGCAGACAGACACAGGCCGACAGACTCAGGCAGACAGACAGACGCAGACACAGACAGACACACACAGACACAGACAGACAGACACAGAGAGACATAGATACAGACACACACAGACACACACAGACACATAGAGAGACAGACACACACACACACACACAGACAGACACAGGCAGACAGACACAGGCAGTGAAGCAATTGCACAGTGGGCTTACTAGAGAATAAATTCCTCTTTGATGCCAAAGATCGAGGTATGTTTCATTCGTCAAGGTGGCAGAGAGACTATAACCCCGACCGATCAGACAGCAAAGGAAACCTAATCGTCACCTCCAGAATCATTCTCGCTGACTTCCCCAACAGTCAGCACAGACATTAAAATTCCTCTCATTACATCAACACCGAATCCACGATGGAACTTCAAAAAAAGCAGACTGGGAAAGCTTCCGAAGGTCAGTTGACATCAACATCAGGTGGATTGCACCAACCACTAACGCCTTCAACAGATTTCTAGGAATTATTAAAGCTGCTGCAAAGTGCAGTACACCTCGGGGGTTTGGAAAGACATATATTCCTTGTTGGACCGAAACAAGAACCCAGCCACAGCCACCGCAACGTTGGAGTCCTTGAACTCGGCGGGACGTGAAAGGTGGAGGAGCCTTGTGGCGAAGTCCAACTTCACTCACTCCAGCAGGAAAGCACGGACCCTGCTCCATCAACATCGCGGGGCAAACCGCGCCTATAGGCATAGGACGGCCATCTGAACGGGCGCCATTGCATCCTACTTGATACAAACGGTGGACAAAGAATTTCGTCGCAAGATGAAACGGCATCTTTCGGCATCAAGATCGTCAACCATGTCTGACCCATTCACCTTGTATAAACTAACCACAACTCTGTCAACAACCAAATCTGGAAAAGCTGCCATCCAGATGGTGCTTGCCCAGAATTCTTAAAAGCACTGGACCCAAAGCGAAGAGATGGTTGATCTCCTTCTTCTCTGAGGTACTGGCAGCTGGTAACATTCCCTCCCGGAGCAGAGCTGAATGCTTGTGAAGCCTCCAGCGACCCCCCGATCTCCTCACTTTGCACTTGTTATAAAGTGCTGGAGAGGCTACTGTTTAGGAGTCATGCTTGGTCGCAGCCTCTCATCTGGACAACATCTCCAGAATCTTGGGAAGAAACTAAAGAGTCGGGTCAACTTGATCCAGAAACTCGCCATCATCATCATCGGCAGTCCCTCGGAATCGAGGAAGACTTGCTTCCACTCTAAAAGTGAGTTCTCTGGTGACTGTCCAATACGGGAATTACAGTCTCTGTCACAGGTGGGACAGACAGTCATTGAAGGAAAGGGTGGGTGGGACAGGTTTGCCACACACTCCTTCCGCTGCCTGCGCTTGGTTTCTGCATGCTCTCAGCGACGAGACTCGAGGTGCTCAGCGCCCTCCCGGATGCTCTCCCTCCACTTAGGGCGGTCTTTAGCCAGGGACTCCCAGGTGTCGGTGGGGATGTTGCACTCTATCAAGGAGGCTTTGAGGGTGTCCTTGAAAGGATTCCTCTGCCCACCTGGAGATCGCCTGCCATGTAGGAGTTCCGGGTAGAGCGCTTGCTTTGGGAGTCTTGTGTCGGGCATGCGGACAATGTGGCCCGCCCAACGGAGCTGGTCGAGTGTGGTCAGTGCTTCGATGCTGGGGATGTTGGCCTGATCGAGAACACTGACATGGGGAGCAGATGCTCAAACCCTCCGTACGGCAGCACTCGCCCTGGTGTACTCTACAGCAGAGTACTGCTCTCCGGCATGGCCATCCAGTCCGCATGTCAAATCCGCTGATGTCCAGCTGAATGCTACTATGAGAATTATAATCGGTGTGCTTTTATCGACACCAACACCTTGGCTGCCCGCACTTGCAAACATCGCACCACCACACCTATGCCACAAATATGCCGTCTCCAGAGAATACAACCGCTACACCAGCAAAGAGATGGCGATCCAGGCCAACTTGAACAACCTCCCACCAACCTGTCTCAAATCTAGAAGGCCATTTTGGACCGTCGCCAAAGCCCTTCAGCAATCTCTCCTCAGCCTTGATGATCAAAGGCGAAATGCTTGGAAGAACTGCGACATACGGAATGGATTCCTTATCGAGGAGCCCACAGTACAACCTGAAGGATCAAACCTTCCTCGCAAACAGTGGACAACCATCAACCATCTCAGAACCGGTCATGGTCGATGCTGCCACCTTCTCCATAGATGGAAGATTAAAGCCTCCCCATCATGTGACTGTGGAGCTCCTAATCAGACCCTGGAGCACATCATCGAGCACTGCCCTCAGAGGGAATTCACAGGCAGCCTACAAGATATCCACGCTGTTACACCGGAAGCTTTGGCCTGGATATCCAACTTGAATATTGACGTTTGATTTGCTTTGCTACTACTGCATGAAAGAGTAACAGACAGACATCAACAGACAGACAGAACGTAACAGACACAGCTGGGCTGCAGGGGTTTTGTAAAGCTGTGGAGATTCCCGATAAGGGAATAAAGGGTTACGGGGAGCGAGCAGGGAAGTGGAGCTGAGTCCATGATCAGATCAGCCATGATTGTATTAAATGGTGGAGCAGGCTCGAGGGGCCAAACGGCCTAATCCTGCTCCTATTTCTTATGTTCTTATATTCTAATGACTATGCAACTCAGAAGATGAAGCATTTTGAAATGGAAAGATTTAAACTCTGCTCTATGGCTCCGTGAGTAAATGTCCTACCCAGCGGGGAAGCGAGCAGAGGGAATGAAGAACCCCAAGTTCATTCCCAGGCATGTGTTGAAGTGGCTCCTCTCAGCCAGGGTGGGCAATGGGACCCCACACGCTCTTTAAAAAAAACTGGTGCAGCCACCTGTTGGGGATTGAGAGAAATGTTCTTGTATGTTAATAGATGACCTGGTATTGTTTGAGTCTTCTCATGACTGCACTTTGTGCAATCATTAAAGTTGGAGAATAAGAACGTGTGTGAGGTGTTTGGCGAGGTGCTGAATTTCACTTAATTAGAACAAAAAAATGACACGGAGATTTACACCCGGATGCAAAATAGCTCGAAAATCAGGTGCCAAAAAGGAAAACTTTCAACAAGCTGCGTGTTCCTGCGATCCTCTCCCGGAGAATAAAGCCCACGTCTTCAGCACTTGCATCCCTTCAGCAAATCCACCACTGCAGCAAACTCTGTTTCTGTAAGTTCAATGAAGGAGAGTGAGTATCGTCACATAAACTATGGGGCAGTCGGCCTGTGGGTGGGTTGTGGTGTGGGGCGAGCGATCAACAGAAAAGTTTAAAAAGGGAAGCAATATAAGTGGGGACAGAGGAAGAGGAGGAGGCCATTCAGCCCCTCGAGCCTGTTCCGCCATCCAATGAGATGATGGCTGATCTAACTCCACATACCCGCCTTTGGCCCATATTCCTTAATACCTTTGGGTGCTGAGTCCCTCAAGGCTGAGATCGCTAGATTTTTGGACTCTAGGGGAATCAAGGGATATAGGAATCGGGCGGGAAAGTGGAGTTGAGGTCAATGATAAGCCATGATCTTGTTGAATGGTGGAGCAGGCTCGAGGAGTAGGGCCTACCCCTGCTCCTATTCCTTATGTTCTTAAACTTCTCCCACCCTTTGTGTGTCGAACTGTTCCCTAATTTCACTCCTGAAAGGCCTGGCTCTAATTTTTAGGCTATGCCCCAACCAGCAGAAATAGTTTCTCTCTATCTACCCTATCTGTTCTCCTTAAAATCTGGAAAACTTCCATCAAATCTCCTCATAACCTTCTAAATTCCAGGGAATACACAGCTCTAGTTTGACGGGGCTCCCGTTGGTCGGTTTTATGTATTGAAGTGTGGCGAGTGTGTATCAAACACCTCCGAAACACTGAGCCTGATCTAATCAAAGTGCGAGGAAAGCCAGTGCAGCAATGTGGCCACATCAAACACCGTCAGCACACCACCTCAAACACATTCACAGCTTGTAGTCAAGGTGTCACAGTTTAAAGGGCCTTTTTTTGGCGTATTTGCAAAATGCAAATCTGAGAGTGGTAATAAAATCAACCTTGCTGAATGCTAGGCGAATTTAATGGAAATGGCACAAGTGGTAAATGGTTAAACACAAGCACGAGGGTGGGTGAGATTTTCGGGTGAAAATGAAAGTGATCCAAATTCAAAAGGTAATGGTAAAGGTCATTCAGAAAGCGTACTGAATTGGGCTTTTTAACAGTGAGCTGACATGGCTAGCGAAACAACTGAGTCAGCAAGCACAGATCTCCTTGTTGGGACCCCAATCTCGACTTTCACCCCTGCATTTACTCGGTTGCCAGAACCTCATTTTCTGTATCATTGTCCACCTTCATTCCTACCTCTCCCACTCGGTCTCCCGAATTGGAGTGCATGGCTCTCGTACCTCAAGGCATGACTTCTCAAATAACCTTCGAGCTGGTTCCCCTCCATGAGCTTTAACCCATCCAAAACATCACAGCCCGCTTCCTCATCCATAATGTCCTCATCCGCACCAAGTCCAACATTATTATCATCCTCATTAGGCTCCGCGATCTCTCCATGGCTTTGGACCACCTTACCTCTCTGAGGTCCCCCTGCTCTACGACCCTGTATTCACTATCTGCTCCTCCAAAGCTGCACTTTACTCACCCTCAGCTCCACACCTCATTACAGCCTTGGTCCAAACATGGAGAAACGAGCTGAATTCCAAGGTGAGAGTGAGTGCCCTTGACATCAAGGCAGCATTTGACTGAGCCACAGTAAAACTGAAGTCAATGGGAATCAGGGGGAAAACTCTCCACTGGCTGGTGTCATACCCAGCACAAAAGAAGATGGCTGTGGTTGTTGGAGGTCAATCATCACAGCCCCAGGATATTGCTGCAGGAGTTCCTCAGGGCAGTGTCCTAGGCCCAACCATCTTCAGTTGCTTCATCAATGACCTTCCCTCCATCATAAGGTCAGAAGTGGGGATGTTCGCTGATGACTGCACAGTGTTCAGTTCCATTCGCAACTCCTCAGATAATGGAGCAGTCCGTGCCCACATGCAGCAAGACCTGGACAACATTCAGGCTTGGGCTGATAAGTGGCAAGTAACATTCACACCACACAAGTGCCAAGCAATGACTATCTCCAGCAAGCGAGAATCTAACCACCGCCTCTTGACATTCAATGGTATTGTCATCACTGAATCCCACACCATCAACATCATGTGGGTCACCATTGAGCAGAAACTTAACTGGACCAGCCACGTAAATACTGTGGCAACAAGAGCGGGTCAGACATTGGGTATTCTGTGGCAAGTGTCTCATCTCTTGACTCTCCAAAGACATTCCACCATCTACAAGGCACAAGTCAGGAGTGTGATGGAATACTCTCCACTTGCCTGGATGAGTGCAGCTCCAACAACACTCAAGAATGGCGGTGCAGGCTCGAAGGACTGAATGGCCTGCTCCTGCACCTATTTTCTATGTTTCTATGAAGCTCGACACCATCCAGGACAAAGCAGCCCGCTTGATTGGCACCCCATCCACCACCTTCAACATTCACTCCCTCCACCACCGACGCACCGTGGCTGCAGTGTGTCCCATCTACAAGATGCAATGCAGCAACTCACCAAGGCTTCTTCACCAGCACCTCCCAAACCTGCGACCTCTACCACCTAGAAGGACAAGGGCAGCAGATGCATGGGAACACCACCACCTGCAAGTTCCTCTCCAAGTCACACACCATGCTGACTTGGAAATATATCGGTCGTTTCTTCATTGTCACTGGGTCAAAATCCTGGAACTCCCTCCCTAACAGCACTGTGGGAGCACCTTCACCACACGGACTGCAGCGGTTCAAGATGGTGGCTCATCACGACCTTCAAGGGCAATTAGGGATGGGCAATAAATGTTGGCATTTTCTTTTATTCATTCGTCGCCCACATCACACGAATTAATAAAAGAAAATCCTCACTCCCTCCACTCCGTGATTAGTGGCTGATCATTCAGCCACAACTCCTCTGTCCTCAACAATCCTCTTCCCAGTTATCTCACCACCTCTCCCAGCTTTCCAAAAACTTCCTCAAAACCCTGAGGTGGGGGGGGGCGGGGAGCGGGTGTTAGATTGGGATGGGATAGTGGAAGAAAGTCCAGCCCAATTTGTCAATATTAAATGAACCACGGCTTAAATATCTACATCAGTACTACGCATTTAGCCAAACTCAGTAACTATCTAGACCCACATCCCCCTTCCCCAATCCAAACCTACTTCCTTCTGCATCCGCCCCGGAAAAAAAACTCTCTCCAAACTCTCTTACAACTGCACTTATCAGCTCAAAACGGTCCAACCTTTGGCCCTCTTTTATCAATGCCACCGATCTGCTCAACCACACCCTCACCACCACCTTTGATGCCCCAGTCCCTATTAAAAAGATTACCCTAGTACAGCCTCATCTTCGCTCCCTCAAATCAAAATGTGGTGGACAACTGGTTTAGCTATACACCGCCAGATCTGGATCGAGCACTTAAAACATAATCGGTTCCTATTCTGGTCTACAAAAACTGCTCACTATTCCAGGATTGCAAAAATAACCCCCGGTTACTATTCCCTACTGCTAACCGTCTTCTTAAACCCCTCTCCCCTGTCTCCACCACACTCACCTCCAACAACAAGTGTGAGGAGCTCATGGACTTCTTTGTCTCAAAGATTGAGACCATCTGATCAGCTGCCTCTGCCAGTCCCCTTCCTTCCCCGAGCCCACCAGGATAAACTTCATCTGAGGCTCCTCCCTGCCCTAGCCCTAAACTCACATCTTTCTCTAGTTTCTCTCTGATCTCCCTCTTGATCTCTCCACGCTCATCTTGTCCATGAGACCCACTTCCTGCTCCCTTAACTTTATTCCCACTAAACTGCTTGTCATGTATTCAACCAGCATTGTAACCCATGTAGAATCTGACCTAAGTTGTACACTGTGAGAACAATGACCACTAGGTGGTGAACTTGTGGGAGAGACTCCTAACCTGGACCTTCAGATATAAAAGGGGAAGCTTCACCCACTTCCATCACATGAATGCTATGGAATAAAGGACAGGTCACAGACTGACCTCTCAAGCATGGGCCTTGTGTGCATTTATACTGTACAGTAAGGACGTATCAATGGCGACGAGAAACTGGGATTTAAACCACGCGAGCATGGCTACGAGCAGAACAGACGAGAGGTACTGTGTTAAGGAATGGTTGGGCCAGAGATTCAACATTGTTAAAGCAGCACACAGTTCTCCAGGAAGACAAGGGCAGTCAGGCATGCCCCAACATGTAGTCGAACCCAGAGGGGTAGTTCGACAGAGACAATGGCAAGCTGAACGGCGATTCACGCCATTGCAAGGGACAATGTGGCCAGTAATGGGGCCATCAACACCTATTAATGACGCACTCAAGGACAATAACAGGAGCAGTCAGCGACGATCGACTGGCAAGGGACCTTTTGTTTCAAACGGCAGTTTATGTTGGAGGCGTGGAGGCACACACTCAGCCGGAGTTTGCAGAGATGAGCAAAATACCTGCAGAAATTGCAGAAATGAACGCTGGGGGAAATTGCTGGAAGCTGAAGTTCAGCGAGTTCATGTGGAGCACGTATACAGTTCATACACCAGGACGCCACCGATAATGATGAAAATGCTCCTCAATGGCATCCTAGTATCAATGGAGTTAGACACGGGTGCCAGCCAGTCCCTGATGGGTATCAAACAGTTCGAAAAGTTGTGGGCATCCAAGGCCAGGAGGCCAAAATTATCGGCGATTAACGCACAGCTACGGACTTACACAAAGCAGATCATTCCGGTGCTAGGCAGCGCCACGGTAGTCATGACCCACAAAGATTCGGAGAACAGGTTGCCACTCTGGGTTATCCCCGAGTTGGCTTGCTGTCATGAACTGGAAATGGGGCGATGTCAATGCAATTTCCTCTGTGGAGCGAGTATCATGCTCACAGGTCCTGGACAAATTTGACTCATTATTTCAACCCGGCATTGGCACTTTCATGGGGGCCAAGGTAGTGATTCACATAAACCCGGACACCAGGCCAGTACACCACAAGGCCAGAGCGGTGCCATACGTGATGCGGGAAAAGATAGAAGGCGAATTGGACTGCCTGCTGAGGGAAGGCATCATCTCGCCAGTCGAATTCAGTGACTGGGTGAGCCCGATTGTGCCGGTGCTCAAGGTGGATGGGTCGGTCAGGATATGTGGTGATTACAAGGCCACCATCAATCGGGTGTCACTCCAAGACCAGTACCCGCTACCGAGAGCGGAGGACCTCTTTGCGACGTATCCGGTGGCAAACTTTTTTCAAAATTGGACCTGACCTCAGCTTACATGACCCAGGAGCTGGCGAGTGAGTCGAAGAAGCTGACCACCATCACGACACACAAGGGGTTGTTTGAGTATAACAGATGTCCGTTCGGGATTCGCTCGGCCGCCGCGATCTTCCAACGAAATATGGAAAGCCTCCTCAAGTCGATTCCAGGGACGGAGGTTTTTCAGGACAACATCCTTATCACGGGTTAAGATACTGAAGAACACCTCCACAACCTAGAGGAGGTGCTACGCAGACTGGACCGGGTAGGGCTGCGACTGAAAAAGGCGAAGTGCGTCTTCCTAGCTCCAGAGGTAGAATTCCTGGGGATGAAGGTAGCAGCAGACGGGATCAGCCCTACTGCGTCCAAGATGGAAGCAATCCAGAGAGCACCCAGACCCCGTAACACGACGGAGCTGCGTTCATTCCTGGGGCTCCTGAACTATTTTGGTAACTTTCTTCCCAAATTGAGCATGCTGCTAGAGCCGCTACATGTGCTCCTACGCAAAGGTCGCGAATGGGTCTGGGGGGACAGCCAGGAAAGGGCTTTTAATACAGCACGCAATTTGTTATGTTCCAACAATCTGTTAACGCCATGTAAGAAACTTGTGTTAACGTGCGATGCGTCGTCCTATGGTGTCGAGTATGTGTTGCAGCATATCAATGCCAAGGGTCAGTTACAGCCGGTAGCTTATGCCTCCAGAAAGGGACTATGGGATGGTAGAAAAGGAGGCGCTCGCATGTGTATATGCGGTAAAGAAAATGCACCAGTACCTGTTTGGCAGGAAATTTGAGCTGGAGACAGATCACAAACCGCTAACGTCCCTTTTGGCCGACAACAAGGCCATAAATGCAAACGCATCGGCCCGCATACAGAGGTGGGCACTCACGTTAGCCGCCTATGACTACACAATTCGGCACAGACCGGGCACCAAAAACTGCGCTGATGCACTCAGCAGGCTCCCACTAGCCACCACTGAGGGGGCAGCTGAGCATAATGCTGAGATGGTCATGGCTGTTGACGCTTTAGAAAGTGAAGGCTCACCCGTGACAGCCCGTCAGATTAAAGTCTGGACAAATAGAGACCCACTATTGTCTCTAGTCAAGAAATGTGTCCTGAATGGGGACTGGGCAGCCACATACAGGGCATGCCCTGAGAAATTTAAACCGTTTCATCGGCGCAAGGATGAACTCTCGATTCAGGCCGATTGCCTACTGTGGGGAAACCGCGTAGTCATGCCCCAGATGAGCAGAGAGGTGTTCATCAGAGAACTCCACAATGAGCACCCGGGCATTGTCACGATGAAGGCAATTGCCAGGTCACACGTTTGGTGGCCAGGGATAGACACAGATCTGGAACTTTGTGTTCGCAGGTGCAACAAGTGTGCCCAGCTGGGCAATGCGCCCAGGGAAGCCCCACTTAGCCCCTGGCCATGGCCCGCCAAGCCTTGGTCACGCATCCATGTGGACTACGCAGGTCCTTTCATGGGAAAAATGGTTTTGGTTGTGGTAGACGCCTACTCCAAATGGATCGAGTGTGACATTTTAAATTCAAGCACATCCTCTGCCACGGCAGAAAGTCTACGGGCAATGTTCGCCGCCCACGGTCTACCAGACATCTTGGTCAGCGACAATGGCCCGTGCTTCACAAGCACTGAATTCCAGGACTTCATGGTAGGCAATGGAATTAACCATGTCAGAACGGCACCGTTCAAGCCGGCCTCAAACGGCCAGGCAGAACGAGCAGTGCAGATAATCAAACAGGGGATGCTCAGAATCCAAGGGGGTTCCCTACAATGATGCTTATCATGCCTCCTGATCCCGACCACACTCGCTCACAGGGGTTCCACCCGCAGAGCTGCTAATGAAAAGGACGCTCAAAACCCAGTTATCCCTTATACACCCCACCATGAAAGAAATTGTCGAGAGCAGGCGCCAGTCACAATATGACTACCATGACAGGAATGCGAGGGCGCGATGTATTGCTGTAAATGACCCTGTTTTTGTCCTCAACTACACTGCAGGGCCCAAATTGCTCGCAGGCACTGTGGTTGCCAAAAAGGGAAATAGGATTCTGGTAGTTAAACTTACCAATGGACAAATCTGCCGCAAACATGTGGATCAAACAAAAAGGAGGTTCAGCAACCCCATAGAAGAAGCAGAGGAAGAACACGATATAGAGTTCACTCCTCCACAGGTGACCGAACACAGGAACCAAAGGGAGGAGAGCCCAGTCATTGTGGCCAGTCCGGACAGGCCTGAGGCACTGCAAACAGCAGACACTCAAGCCAGCGCCCAACAACCGGAGCTCCAACTCAGGCGCTCTACAAGAGAGCGTAAACCACCAGAGAGACTCAACTTGTGATCCCAATAAGACTTTGGGGGGGAGGTGATGTCATGTATTCAACCAGCATTGTAACCCATGTATAATCTGACCTAAGTTGTACACTGTGAGAACAATGACCACTAGGTGGTGAACTTGTGGGAGATACTCCTAACCTGGACCTTCAGATATAAAAGGGGAAACTCCACCCACTTCCATCACTTGAGTGCTATGGAATAAAGGACAGGTCACAGACTGACCTTCTCTCAAGCATGGGCCTCGTGTGCATTTACACTGTGTAGTAAGGACCTATCCCTGCTGATCATCCAACTTCCTTTTCTGGCTCCCATGTTAGCCGACATTGTTAACGGTTCTCTGTCCTCGGGTCCTGTTCTCCTCTCCTTCAAATCTGCCGTCATCGCCCCTCTCCTCAAAAAGCCAAACCTTGACCCCACTTTGCTTGCTAGCTACTGCCCCATCTCCAACCTCCCTTTCCTGTCCAAAGTACTTGAACATATTGTGGCCTCCCAAATCCGTGACCATCTTTCCATGAATTCAATGTTTGAATCCCTTCAATCTGGTTTCCGTCCCTGCCACAGTACCGAAACTGCTCTCATCAAAGTCACAAATTACATCCTTTGTGACTGTGACAAAGATAAACTATCCCTCCTCGTCCTTCTGGACTTTGACACAGTTGACCACTCCATCCTCCTCCAATGCCTCTCCACCATCGTCCAGCTGGGTGGGTCTGCACTCGCCTGGTTCTATTCTTATCTATCTAATCGTAGCCAGAGAATCACATGCAATGGTTTCTCTTCCTGCCCCCACATCGTTACCTCTGGTGTCCCCAAGGATCTGTCCTTGGCTCCCTCCTATTTCTCATCTACATGTTGCCCCTTGGCGACATCATCCGAAAACACAGCGTCAGTTTCCACATGTATGCTGATGACACCCAGCCCAACCTCACCACCACTTCTCTCGACCTCTGCTTGGTATCTAAATTGTCAGACTGCTTGTCTAACATCCAGTATTGGATGAGCAGAAATGTTCTCCAATTAAATATTGGGAAGACCAAAGCCATTTTCTTAGTCCCCGCCACAAACTGCGTTCCCTAACCACTGACTCCATCCCTCTCCCTAGCATCAATCTGAGGGTGATCAAGACTGTTCGCAACCTAAGTGTCATATTTGACCCTGAAATGAGTTTCCAGCCACATATCCGCGGCATAACTAAAACCGTCTTTTTCTACCTCCGTAACATTGCCCGCCTCTGCCCCTGCCTCAGCTCTTCTGCTGCAGAAACTCTCATCCATGCCTTTGTTACCTCTAGACTCCAGCTCATTCCTGGCCGGCCTCCCACATTCTACTTTATGTAAACTTGAGGTCATTAAAACATCAGCGGCACATGTCCTAACCCGCACCAAGTCAAGGTCACCCATCACCCCCTGTGCTTTCTGACCTACATTGGCTCCCGGTTAAACAACGCCTCGATTTCAAAATTCTCATCCTTGTTTACAAATCACTCCGTGGCCTCGCCCCTCCCTATCGCTCTGTGATCTTTTTCAGCCTCACAACCCCACGAGATGTCTGTGCTCCTCAAATTCTGGCCTCTTGAACGTCCCTCATTATAACTTCAACCATCGGTGGCCGTGCCTTCAGCTGCCTGAGCCCCAAGCTCTGGAACTCCCTCCCTAAACCTCTCCGCCTCTCTTTCCTCCTTTAAGACGCTCCTTGAAACCTACCTCTTTGACCAAGCCTTTGGTCATCTGCCTTAATTTCTTCTTTTGTGGCTCGGTGTCATATTTATCTGTTTTGTCTGTAACGCTGTTGTTGAAGTGCCTCGGGACGTTTTACTGCATTAAAGGCACTATATAAATAAAAATTATTATCTGGCTTTCTTTCATTCGTGTCCGCCGTGGCTCAGTTGGCAGCATGCTCATCTCTGAGTCAGAGGTTCGTGGGTTCAAGTCCTGCTGGATACTTGAGCACAAAAATCGAAGTTGACACTCCAGTGCAGTGCTGAGGGAACACTGCACTGTCGGAGGTGTCATCTTTCGGATGAGATGTCTGTCCTCATCAGGGTTATCCCCGGTCTCCTGGCCAATATTTATCCCTCAATCAACATAACAAGAACATTGGCCCTGAAATTCCGACATCCCGGGCCCGTACGAAGTGGAAACTGACATTTCTGATCTGTCAAGTTTGTGGCTTGACAGATCTCGCGCATATCGGGAGCGAGGACACTTGCAGGGCAAGACTTCCGATATTTACGAATATCTTGCCCTGCAAATGTCCTTTAAAATCTTGCGCTTGAAAAAGTAGGCGTATAGCCTACTTTTACAGGCGTAAGAGTTTAAAAACATAGAAGAAACATGATTCAAATAAAAATTTTAAAAACACATTTATGTTAAAACCCTGCCCACTCAGATAATTTGATATTAAACCCTAACCTTAACTTTTTTTAAAAATCGGTAATTTATTTAATTTAAAAAACATGTGTAACATTTTTAATTTCTATTAGTTTATTGTGTGAGGTGTTATTTTTAATGTTTTAGTGTTTGTGCGTTTTGGGGTTTTTCTCATTCACAGTATAGGAGCTTTGCAACTTACAAATCTCCTGTTACTATGAATGAGAAAATACTTACCTGTGATTGGGTGTCCAGGCCCACGTGACTCCTGCTGCGCGTCGTTGGGAGAGGAGGCCTGTGGATCGGAAGTCCCAAGGTGCACAGCAGCTCCAGGTAAGTGCGCAGTTTAATTCTATTTTTTCAGGATTTACCCGTGGGAAGCCCTCCTCGGAATTTCAGGGTCAATACCTGGTCATTATCACGTTGCTGTTTGTGGGAGCTTGCTGTGCGCAAATTGGCTGCCGCGTTTCCCACATTACAACAGTGACTACACGCCAAAAGTACTTCATTGGCTGTAAAGCGCTTTGGGACATCCGGTGGTCATGAAAAGCGCTGTAGAATATAAATGGAAGTATTTCTTCTCCTTTTGGTGATCTAGACACAGTGGGGCCAAAATTGCCCCCCCCCGACCAAAAAGTAAGCTTAGTTACTGATCTTGTATTTTGTTCTCTGCCCCAAGTCATGGGGCTGATCTTGTGCCAATATTCAGCTCTATGTTGTGCATTTGCGGTTGGGGCGGTATTGCGAGGCGGAAGCCCCCTTTGGTCGGGTCAGGCGCCCTGCCGCGTCACAATGTCCCCCCCCCCGTTCAGTTAACCGTGTGGGCCGGGGGTACGCTGCGAGCCCGGCACGCGGTTTGCTTCGGCCCACTGGGCCACCAGGGAGGGCTTTGGCCGGGCTAGTGTCCTGTGCACCCAAGAGGGGGGGCGCGGGGCTGCCTGTTGGCGGCCCGGCCGAACCCGTGGCCGCCATTGTCGGGCTGACCCTCGGAGTCGGCCGTAAATGAAAATAAAATGCAGTCGCCGGCAGCGAGCCCTCCCCTTTAAGGGCCGACGCGCCGCTCCGATGCACACCGCTTCCCGCCGGGGAGTGCCGTCGGCGGCACTGCGTGGCAATGGAGCCGAGCGGCGCCGCTCCCGCTGGACAATTGCCCTCGCGGGGGCAGAACAAGGTCGCCGCCGGGCGGAAGGGGTTGGCGCGTGCTCAACGGGGCGGGGCGGGAGCCCGTTCCCCTCGCTCCCGGCCAGGGGGCAATTTCGGTCGGGTTGGCCCATCAGTCTGTCCCTGGTCGGTCAGGCCTCTCAGGCCTCTGGTAACGGTGCTTTAAGGAGGGGGCAGTTTCGGCCCCAGTGACATTCTGTTCCACTCTCAGGGTTTGTGGTTCAACTACTGTAAGCTTACACTCAGCTGATAGATTTTAGAATGAGTCTGACTTATTACCACGCTGGTTATACATAGCTTCAACCGAAGTAATTAGAGTCTGTACAGAATAAATGCTGAATATCTGGTTCTGTCATTTCACAGGGTGTCTCTCTGACTGTGATGTAGTTCTGAACCTCACTACTTTCATACAAAAGCCCCAGGTACATAACACAGTCCTTTCCCATGGCCAGTTCTGGTTTCACACGTGTCTAATGCAAACAGCTACACAGTAAAGATACGAATATACTAAACATTTTACTTCTTCTTCTGGATTCTTGGTCTCGATTATTTTAATGCAGAGGATAAACTTGGCTGTCATTAATGAGCATAGGATTACATGGGATATTCGGCACAGAAACAGGCCATTCAGCCCAACCAGTCCATGGGGCGTTTATACTCCACTCGAGCCTCCTCCCCTCTTTCCTCATCTAACTCTATCAGCGTAACCCTCTATTCCCTTCTCCCTCGTGTGCTTGTCCAGCCTCCCCTTAAATACATCGATACTTTTCGCCTCGACCACTCCCTGTGGTAGTGAGTTCCACATTCTCACCACTCTCTGGGTAAATAAGTTTCTTCTGAATTCCCTATTGGGTTTCTTGGTGACTATCTTATATTGGTGGCCTCTAGTTATGCTCTTCCCCACAAGTGGAAACACTCTCTCTGTATCCACTCGATCAAAATCTTTCTAATTTTAAAGACCTCTATTAGGTCACCCCTCAGCCTTCTTTTTTCAAGAGTAAAGAGACCCAGCCTGTTCATCCTTTCCTGATATGTATACCCTCGCATTTCTGGAATCACCCATGTAAATCCTCTCTGCATCCTCTCCAGTGCCTCTGTATCCTTTTTATGGGCTCAATTTTCCCCAATTATCCGTGCCGTTATTTTGGCGTGCACCGTTTTTTTTTGGAGTAAATTAAAATTTCCAAGTTTCCCCAAAGTTTCTGCACCAGCGTAATTCACTTTGGTAGGATTTGTTTAGGCTACGATTTTTAAAAATCTCTTTGGGGGTGTAACCTGCCATCCGCGCCAATTCTGGCCATTTAAGCAAGTTTGGCCAGCTCCGATTTACTCCAGTTTTTCTTAAGACGCCGTATGTGACCGCTCTGAAAAAACCTTCTGGGCAGTTAAGAAAATCAGCGCAGGTAACAGAATCAGCACAACAGATCCCGTTCCACGGGCCGGGCAGCAGCAGCCGGGGGGGGAGGGGGGGTGGTGGGGGGGAATGGTCGAGGAGAGGAGAGAGTGGGGGAGGACAAAGGAGAGAGGAGAGAGGGGGGGCCAGATAGGAGAGGGGAGAGGAGGGGGGGGGAAGAGAGGAGAGAGGGGGGGCCAGATAGGAGAGGGGAGAGGAGGGGGGGGAGAGAGAAGAGAGGGGGGAGAGGAGTGAGGGGGAGAGAGGCAAGGGGGGGAGAGGAGAGGGGGGGAGAGGAGAGAGGGGGGAGAGGAGTGAGGGAGGGGGGAGAGGAGTGAGGGAGAGAGAGGCGAGGGGGGAGAGGAGGGGGGGAGAGGAGAGAGGGGAGAGAGCAGAGAGGGGGGGAGAGGAGAGGGGGGAGAGGAGAGGGGGGGAGAGGAGTGAGGGGAGAGAGGCGCGGGGGGAGAGGAGGGGGAGAGAGGAGAGAAGGGGGTGAGGAGAGGGGGGGAGAGGAGAGAGAGGGGAAAGGAGAGAGGGGGGAGAGGAGAGGGGGGAGAGGAGAGGGAGAGAGAGGAGAGAGGGGGGAGAGGAGAGAGGGGGGAGAGCAGAGAGGGGAGAGAGCAGAGAGGGGGGGAGAGCAGAGAGGGGGGAGAGGAGAGAGGGGGGAGAGGAGAGGGGGGGAGAGGAGAGAGGAGAGAGGGGGGAGAGGAGAGAGGAGGGAGAGGAGAGGGGGGGAGAGGGGGGTAGAGGAGAGGGGGGGAGTGGAGAGAGGGGGGAGAGGAGAGAGGAGGGAGAGGAGAGGGGGGGAGAGAGGGGTAGAGGAGAGGGGGGGGAGTGGAGAGAGGGGGGAGAGAAGAGAGTGGGGAGAGACGAGGGGGGGGGAGAGGAGAGGAGGGAGGGGAGAGAGGAGAGGGGGTGGGGGAGAGAGGAGAGGGGGGGGAGAGGAGCGAGGAGGGTGGGTGGGGGAAGCCAGGGTTATGAGTGGCACCGGGCACCGGGCACCGGGAATGGGGAGGGGGGGGATAGACATTTGGCATAAACACTTCAATAATTTCATGCTGGATTGCTGCTGCAATGTGCACGGTGCTTGTGCAGGTTGCTGTGAGTGGCCAGAATGTGTTGTATGTGTCACCTTCCAGCCTCAGCCCACAGTGTGTCCCTCGTTACCCTGGCAACCCGATCTTCTGGGCGCAGATCTTAGGCTCCACCCCCAAAGCTACAGGCAGACGAGGCAGCGCCAAAATCAACAAATCAAACGGGAAAAGTTGGATGATTTTTTTTTGGCGAAGTTGGGCCCCCAAAAAATGGGCGTAACTCTTCAAGTACGGCAAAAAACCGGCATTGGGGAAAATTGAGCCCAATAATATGGCGACCAGAACTGTACCCAGTACTCCAAGTGTGGTCTAACCAAGGTTCATAAGAACATAAGAAATTTGGCCCCTCGAGCCTGCTCCGCCATTCAATAAGATCATGACTGATCCGATCATGGACTCAGCTCCACTTCCCCGCCCATTCCCCATAACCCTTCACTCCCTTATCGCTCAAAAATCTGTCTCTCTCCACCTTAAATATATTCAATGACCCAGCCTCCACAGCTCTCTAGGGTAGAGAATTCCATAGATTTACAAGAAGAAATTTCTCCTCATCTCAGTTTTAAATGGGCGGTCCCTTATTCTAAGACTATGACCCCTGGTTTTAGATTCCCTTTAAGTGGAAATATCTTCTCTGCATCCATCTTGTCGAGCCCCCCTCATTATCTTATATGTTTCAATAAGATCACGTCTCATTCTTCTAAACTCCAATGAGTAGAGGCCCAACCTATCTTCATAAGTCAACCCCCTCATCTCCGGAATCAACCTCGTGAACCTTCTCTGAACAGCCTCCAATGCAAATATATCCTTCCTTAATACGGAGAGCAAAACTGTACACAGTGCTCCAGGTGTGGCCTCACCAATACCCTGTACAGTTCGATACAGGCTTAGCATAACCTCTAGAAATGAACCCTTGTGGTTGGCTTGCTAACCTGTGTCACGACTTTTAGTGACTTGTGTATTGTGCGCCGAGATTCCTTTCTTCCTCTACCCCTTGTTGGAACAGATGTGATGACTCTTTAGATACTGTTCTCTGCAGCCGGGACAGGGAGTTGCAAAGCTGGTGTTGCCTGTCCGGTGCCAGGGTTAAAGGCATCTCCTCGCGGTTGGAGAAGAAGTTGCAGTGGGAGGGGGAGGAACAAACGACATAGGTAGAACTAGGAATGAGGTTCTGCTGAGAGTGTTTGAGGAGTCGGGGGTGCAAGTTAAAAAGCAGAACCTCAAAAGTAATAATCTCTGGATTGTTACCTGAGCCACGTGCAAATTAGCATAGGGCTAAGCAGATTAGAGGTTTAAATGCGTGGCTGAAAGAGTGGTGTGGGAGGTGGGGTTTTTGCTTCATGGGGCACTGGCACCAGTACTGGGGAAAGAGGGAGCTGTTCTGTTGGGACGGGCTCCACTTAAACCGGGCTTGGAACCAGTGTCCTGGCGAATCGAAAAACTAGGGCAGTGACAGGCTTTCTAAGAGGGTGGTGAATCTTTGGAATTCTCTGCCCCAGAGGGCCAAGGATGCTGAGTCTCTGAATATATTCAAGGCTGAGATCGATGGATTTTGGGAGTCTAGGGGAATCGAGGGAGATGGGGATCGGGAAAGTGGAGTTGAGGACGATGATCAGCCAGGATCTTATTGAATGGCGGAGCAGGCTCGAGGGACCGTAGGGCCTACTCCTCCTCCTATTTATTATGTTTTTAAACTAATGAAGGGGTGGGAGGATTCAGGAAAGAGTACATTTAAAAGCAGCAAGAGAAATGTCAAGGCTCGAGAGCAGAGCAGAATTTGGGGTAAAAATAAGCAGAGTGGGTCAGGAAGGGACAGAGAGAGTAACAAAGGTCATAGGGCATCAGTGACTACGGTGACATCAGGGAAAAATTCATCATCATCATAAGCAATCCCTCGGAATTGAGGAAGACTTGCTTCCACTCCTGAAGTGAGTTCTTTGGTGGCTGAACAGTCCAATATGAGAGCCACAGACCCTGTCACAGGTGGAACAGACATTCGTCGAGGGAAGGGGTGGGTGGGGCTGGTTTGCCGCGCGCTCCTCCCGCTACCTGCGCTTGGCCTCTTCACGCTCTTTGCGTTGAGACTCGAAGAGCTCAACGCCCTCCCGGATGCACTTTCTTCACCTCGGGCGGTCTTCGGCCAGGGTCTCCCAGGTGTCAGTGGGGATGTCGCACTTTACCAGGGAGGCTTTGAGGGTGCCCTTGTAACGTTTCCGCTGCCCACTTTTGGCTCATTTACCATGCAGGAGCTCCGCATAAAGCATTTGCTTAGGGAGCCTCATGTCTGGCATGCGAACTATGTGGCCTGCCCAGCCAAGCTGATCGAGTGTGGTCAGTGCTTCAATACTGGGGATGTTAGCCTGGTCGGGGACACTGATATTGGTGCGCCTGTCCTCCCAGGGGATTTGCAGGATCTTGCGGAGACATCGTTGGTGATATATCTCCAGCGACTTGAGGTGCCTCTATACATCGTCCATGCCTCGGATCCATACAGGAGGGCGGGTATTACTACAGCCCTGTAGACCATGAGCTTGGTGGTAGATTTGAGAGCCTGGTCTTCAAACACTCTTTTCCTCAGACGGCCGAAGGCTGCACTGGCGCACTGGAGGCGATGTTGAATCTCCGCATCAATGTCTGTCTTTGTTGATAAGAGGCTCCCGAGATATGGGAAATGGTCCATGTTGTCCAGGGCCGCGCCGTGGATCTTGATGATTGGAGGGCAGTGCTGTGCGGCGATGACAGGCTGGTGGAGGACCTTTGTCTTACGGATGCTAAGCGTAAGGCCCATGTTTTCATATGCCTCAGTGAATACATTGACTATATCCTGGAGTTCAGCCTCTGAATGTGCACAGACGCAGGCATCGTCCTCATACTGGAGCTCAACGACGGAGGTTGGGGTGATCTTGGACCTGGCCTGGAAGTGGCGTAGGTTAAACAGCTTCCCATTGGTTCTGTAGTTTAGTTCCACTCCAGTGGGGAGCTTGTTGACTGTGAGGTGGAGCATGGCAGCGAGGAAGATTGAGAAGAGGGTTGGAGCGATGACGCAGTCCTGTTTGACCCCGGTCCGGACGTGGATTGGGTCTGTAATGGATCCGTTGGTAAGGATCACGGCCTGCATCAGGGAAAAATAGAAATAAGTCAAAGCTAAATGCACTATATCTCAATGCGTGAAGCAGTCTCAATAAAATAGATGAATTAATAATGCAGATAGAAATTAATAGCTGTGATCTAATAGCCATTCAGGAGATGTGGTTGCAAAGTAACCAAGGTTGGGAACTAAATATTCCAGGATACTTGGCTTTTAGAAGAGATAGGGAACATGGAAAAGGAGAGGGGTAGCCCTGATAATAAAGGATGGGATAAAAACAGTAGAGGGAAAGGATCTTAGCTCCGAAAATCAAGAAGTAGAATCAATTTGGGAGGAGCAAAGAAACAACAAGGGGCAGAAAGCATTGGGAGGAGTTGTTTCATCATCATCATCATAAGTGGTCTCTCGTATCGAGGATGACTTGCTTCCACGCCAAAATGGGATGAGTTCACAGCTGTTTCAATGAAGGACCTAATATTCCAGATCCCAAACTAAATCTTGAAGGGTGGAAGATGACTGTGTGTGGATTTTTTTAACGTGGGGTGGCCGTTGCACACCAGCCACCACACGGGCTTGACAGAGCTAGGTCTTGGTCCAGTGGCAAGGATTGACCAAGATGACTGGAGACCTGCTCTGCTGCACCAACCTAGTGCGCACACACATATCGCAGTGTGGGCTGGGCCCGTGCTGCCCCTGGGCCCTCGGCTCTTCTGGGCCCCAAACTCGCGCCTCTCCTGGGCCCCGATCACGTCGCTCTGCAATCTCTCGCTGCTCCTTCGCCCCGACCTCACCGCTCCTGCTGTACCTGCCCACGCTCCAATCACCGACCTGGACTTTGATGACGTCCAATCCAATCGCCCTCTTCACTGCTGTCGCCCTCTTGCACCAGCTCGCGCTGCTCGCTGAAGTTGTGTGCCGCCATGCTACTCCAGGAGCCGCTCGCCTTTTATGGCCCCGACCTGTCGCTGGTGTTTCCTCGCAGGTCGGGACCACCAGGCTGTCCAGGGGCCGCTCGCCTATTATGGTGAGAGTTGTTTATAGGCCCCCAAACAGTAGTTGTAATGTAGGGCAGAATATAAATCAGGAAATTAGAGGCGCATGTAACAAGGGCAATACAGTAATCATGGGGAACTTTAATCCACATATCGATGGGCAAAACAAATTTGCAGTAATAATGTGGAGGCCACGTTAATGGAATGTATGCAAAATAGTTTTCTAGATCAGTATGTTGGGAACAGGCTATTTTAGATCTAGTATTGTGCAATGAGAAATAGTTAATTAATAACTTTGTAGTAAAGAGGCCCTTAGGGAAGAGTGACCATAATATGATAGAAATTTATTTATAGGTTTGAAAGTGATTTAGTGAAGTCCGAATGTAGGGTCTTAAACCTAAACAAAGTAAACTACGTAGGTATGAGGGGCGAGTCGGCTAAGGTAGATTGGGAAACGACATTAAAAGATAGTCAATCAATAGCTAGCATTGAAAGAATTAATACATGATTTACAACAAACATACATTCCTTTAAGGCACAAATTTCTGGGACCAAGAAATTGATAAGGAAAGAGAAAAAAGAATGAGTGTGCAAATTAGCAAGAGGCATAACATCAGGTTGTAAACGTTTCTATAGGTGTGTAAATAGGAAGAGATTAGTGAAAGTGGGCCCATTAGAGGCAGAGACAGGAGAAGTTATAATCGGCAGTAAGGAATTGGCAGAGACATTAAACAAATACTTTGTATCTGCCTGCACGGCAGAAGACCCGAAAAACATTCCGGAAATAATAGGGAACCAAGGGTCGAGAGAGAATGAGGAACTTAAAGAAGTCACTATAAGTAAAGACGTAGGAGCCAAAATTGATGGTTTACCGCCGGCCGCCACCGAGTTTTCTCAGCGATTTGCCTGTTTTTTTCGGCGTTCTCCCCTCCGTGCCAGATTGGTGAGGCCCTCACGCCGGCGGTTTGGAAGGACCGTTGGGGAATGTCCTCCCGCTCGCTCCTGCCCGAGATCCCAGCCGAGCGGCCCTCCGCTCCTGCAGGAGAAAAGAGCGCCGCGTGGGAGCAGGTCTTATCGGGACGGTAGGTGTGAAGACCTGCAAGAGAAGGTCAGTGAGATTTATTTCTTTTACTTCTGGCAGACATGCCTGTCACACATATTGCTCAGTTACAGGACAAGGCCACACATGCTCACCGGGGGCCTGCCTGCACAACTATTGATGAAGAGAGGCCTCAAAACCAGGCTATCTCTAGTCCATCCTGACCTTAACGATCATGTCAAAACCCGACGTCAACGCCAGCAGTGGTATCATGATCGCCCCGCAGTGCCACGCAACATATCTGTTAATGACTCAGTGTATGTACTTAACCATGGTCAAAGGCCCAAGTGACTCCCGGGCAATGTTACGGATAAGGAGGGTAACCCGGTGTATATTCAGTTGTACAGGGCCTTGGTGAGGCCCCACCTGGAATATTGTGTTCAGTTTTGGTCTCCTAATCTGAGGAAGGACATTCTTGCTATTGAGGGAGTGCAGCGAAGGTTCACCAGATGATTCCTGGGATAGCAGGACTGACATATGAGGAGAGACTGGATCAACTGGGCCTTTATACACTGGAGTTTAGAAGGATGAGAGGGGATCGCATAGAAACATGTAAAATTCTGACGGGACTGGACAGGTTAGATGCAGGAAGAATGTTCCCGAAGTTGGAGAAGTCCAGAACCAGGGGACATAGTCTTAGGATAAGGGGTAAGCCATTTTGGACTGAGATGAGGAGAAACTTCTTCACTCAGAGAGTTGTTAATCTGTGGAATTCCCTACCGCAGAGAGTTGTTGATGCCAGTTCATTGGATATATTCAAGAGGGAGTTAGATATGGCCCTTGCGGCTAAAGGGATCAAGGGGTATGGAGAGAAAGCAGGAATGAGATACTGAAGAATGATCAGCCATGATCTTATTGAATGGTGGTGCAGGCTCAAAGGGCCAGATGGCCTACTCCTGCACCTATTTTCTATGTTTTTTTTTCTTTTGCAGTGATTTTGTGTGAAAGGGTCCTCTGAAGATTTTGTGATTTTTTTTTTGTTTGTTATTTTTTTTAAAATTTTTTCTTTGTGCGTTCCACCCCCTCCCTGGGCCCGACTCCAGCCTCGCCGTAACTTTCTCCAGGACTCCATTTTCTGCCCAGAATCCCTTCTACTGCCCAGATTCGGCGTGTAACGCCCATTTTTTGCTGGCAGGCGCTTTTCTCCTCCTTTTTTGACCAAATTTCCGCCCAAAGTACCGTCAGGATCTTAGTGGTCTTTTCGACGGTGAATGGGCAGAACTTGCCTTTGACCAATTTCGACCCCTAAGTACTGCAGAAATGAATGGGGCTAATCCCCTGGACCAGATGACCTGCATCTTAGGGTTTTAAAAGAGGTAGCTGCAGAGATAGTCAATGCACTGATATTAATCTTCCAGAATTCCCTAGATTCTAGAACAGTCCCCGCAGATTGGAAGGTAGCAAACATAACCCCGCTATTTAAGAGAGAAGAGAAAAAAATGGAAAATTATAGGCCAGTTAGCCTGACATCAGTCGTAGGCAAAATGCTAGAATCTATTGTCAGGGACGTGGTAACAGGGCGCTTAGAAAATTGTAATATGATTAGGCAGAGTCAATATGGTTTTATGAAAGGGAAATTGTATCTGACATCTGTTAGAGTCTTTTGAAGATATGGGGAGCGGGCAGGGAAGTGGAGCTGAGTCCATCGGATCAGCCATGATCTTATTGAATGGCGGGACAGGCTTGAGGAGCCAAGTGGCCTACTCCTGCTCCTATTTCTTATGTTCTTTTGTATTTAGTAGGATGGATAAGGGGGAACCAGTGGATGTAGTGTATTTGGATTTGCAAAAAGCATTTGATAATGTTCCACTCAGAGACACCCTGCTGCCGCAGGGAAAATCATCGTAAGAATCCTCCTCAATCGTCTCCTCCCAGTGGCTGAACAGCTCCTCCCAGATCCCGTCCACTAAGGGGCACAACGGATCTTCACCGCGCAACAAATCCAATAAAAATGTCGGGAGCAGCATCGACCTCGGTACATGGCTTTCTTTGATCCCACAAAGACCTTTGACTGTGTCAACCGTGAGGGATTATGGAGTGTCCTTCTCTAATTCGGCTGTCCTCAAAACTTTGTCACCATCCTCTGCCGGCTGCACAATGACGTGTAAGCCGTGATTCGTACCAATGGATCCACCACAGACCCAATACAAGTGCAGACCGGGGTCAAGCAAGGCTGTGTCATCGCACCAACACTCTTCCCAATCTTTCTTGCTGCAATGCTTCATCTCACTTTTAACAAGCTCCCCGCTGAAGTGGAGTTAACCTACAGGACAAGTGGGAAATTGTTCAACCTCCAATGCCTCCAGTCCAGATCCACACAGTACTGCTCCCCAATTATTAAGATCCATGATGAGACCATGGACAATGTGGGCCATTTCCCATACATCGGGAGCCTGCTATCAGCAAGGACACACGTCGATGACGAAGTCCAACACCGCCTTCAGTGCGCCAATGCAGCCTTCGGTCGCCTGAGGAAGAGAGTGTTTGAAGACCAGGATCTCAAACCCAGTACAAAACTCATGGTCTACAGAGCAGTAGTGATACCCGCCCTCCTACATGCTTCAGAGACATGGACTACGTACAGTAGGCACCTCAATGCAGTGGAGAAGTACCACAAATTCATTGGCAGGATAGGCATACCAGCGTTCTCTCTCAGGCCAACATCCTCATCATCGAGGCCTTGACCAACGCTGGATCAGCTCCGATGGGCGGGCCATCGCATGTCCGCATGCCCGATATTAGACTCACGAAACAAGCACTCTTCTCCGAGCTACGTCATGGCAGGCGAGCCCCCAGGAGGGCAGAGAAAATGTTTCAGCGACACCCTCAAAACCTCCTTGAAAAAAATGTAACATCCCCACCGACTCGGGAATCCCTGGCCCAAAGTAGAGGTGAAGCATCCGGGAAGGCGCCGAACACCTCGAGCCTCTTCGCCGGGAGCACACGGAAGCCAAGCGCAAACAGCGGAAGGAGCGCACGACAACCCAAGCCCCCCCCACCCACCCGTCCCTCCAACCACCGTCTGCCCCATCTGTGACAGAGACTGTAGGTCCCACATTGGTCTCATCATTCACCTGAGAACTCGTATTAGTGTGGAAGCAAGTCATCCTCCACTCCGGGGGAACTGCCTAAGAAGAAGACACAAGAGGTTATTACACAAAATTAGGACTCATGGGATTGGGGTTAATAAATGAGCATGGATTGAGGATTGGTTAGTGGAATGAAAACAGAGAGTAGGAATAAACAGGATTTTTTCCGGGTTGGCAGGTTGTAACGAGTGGGGTACCTTAAGGATCGATGTTTGAGCCTTATCTATTAACAATCTATATCAATGATTTGGATGAAGGGACTGAGTGTAACGTATCAAAGTTTGCTGATGATACAAAGTTAGTTGGGAACATAAGCTTAAGGAGGATGTAAAGAGGCTGCAGAGATATATAGACAGGTTGACTGTGTGGACAAGAACGTGGCAAATGGAATACAATGTGGGGAAGAGTGAAGTTATACATTTTGGTAGGAAAAACAAAAACGTTGAATATTTGTTGAATGGTGAGAGACTGGGAAATGTTTGTATTCAGAGGAACCTGGGTGTCCTTGTACATGAATCACAGAAAGTTAACGTGCAGGTACAGCAAGCAATTAAGAAAGCAAATGGTATGTTAGCTTTTGTTACAAAGGACTTAAAGTATAAGAGTAAAGAAGTCATACTACAATTGTACAGAGTATTGGTGAGGCCATACCTGGACACCGTGGACCACTTCCCATATCTCGGGAGCCTCTTATCAACAAGAGCAGGCATCGACGACGAGATCCAGCACTGTCTCCAGTGCGCCAGTGCAGCCTTCGGCCACCTGAGGAAAAGAGTGTTTGAAGACCAGGCCCTCAAAACTATCACCAAGCTCATATAGTAATATAGTCTATAGTAATACCCGCCCTCCTGTAAGACTCAGAGACATGGACCATGTACAGTAGACACCTCAAGTTGCTGGAGAAATATCACCAACGATGTCTCCACAAGATCCTACAAATCCCCTGGGAGGACAGGCGCACCAGCATCAGCGTCCTCATTCAGGCTAACATCCCCAGCGTTGAAGCACTGACCACACTCGATCAGCTCCGCTGGGCAGGCCACATAGTCCGCATGCCAGACACGAGACTCCTAAAGCAAGTGCTCTACTCGGAGTTCCTTCACGGCAAACGAGCCAAAGGTGGGCAGCGGAAACGCTATAAGGACACCCTCAAAACCTCCCTGATAAAGTGCGACATCCCCACTGACACCTGGGAATCCCTGGCCAAAGACCGCCCTAAGTGGAGGAAGTGCATCTGAGAGGGCGCTGAGCACCTCGAGTCTCAACGCCGAGAGCGTGCAGAAATCAAGCGTAGGCAGCGGAAAGAGCGTGCGGCAAACCAGCCCCACCCAATCGCCCCTTCCCTCAATGACTATCTGCCCCACCTGTGACAGGGACTGTGGTTCTCGTATTGGACTGTTCAGCCACCAAAGAACTCACTTCAGGAGTGGAAGCAAGTCTTCTTCAATTCCGAGGGACTGCCTATGATGATGATGATGATGACCTGAAGTACTGTTCTGGTCTCCTTACCTGAGGAAAAACATAGAGGGAATGCAATGAAGGTTCACTAGACTGGTTCCTGGGAGGAGGGGATTGCCCTATGAGGCGAGATTGAGTAGACTAGGCCAATTTTCCCTAGAGTTTAGAAGACTGAGAGGCGATCCAATTGAAACATATAAAATTCTTAAGGGGCTGGGGAATCTAGAACACGGAGTCACAGTTTCAGAATAAGGGGTAAGTCATTTGGGACTGAGATGAGGAGAGATTTTTTCACTCAAAGGGTGGTGAATCTTTGGAATTCTCTACCCCAGAGAGCTGTGGATGCTCAGTCATTGAATATATTCAAGACAGAGGTCAATAAATTTTGGGAGATCTAAGGGAATTAAGGTGATATGGGAATAGTGTGGGAAGGTGGAGTTGAGGTAGAAGATCAGCCATGATCTGGGTTAATGGCGGAGCAGGCTCAAAGGGCCAAGTGGCCTACTCCTGCTCCTATTTCTTATGATCTTTGGAGTTGCTCTGTAACAATGGTGCAGAAATCCCGGCCTCCCCAGGTCCATACGGAGTGTGTACAGACCCGGGAAGGCATCGCAAATGCCAGTTTTCTGCACACAACGCGCATGCACTGAAAATCTGTCAAGCTGGAGCTCGACCGATCCAACGCATCTCGGGAGCGAGGGCAAGATTGCGGTATTAACCCATACCTTGCCCAGCAACTGTCCTCAAAATTCTTGCGCCTGAAAAAGCAGACCACATAGCCTACTTTTACAGGCGTAAGAGTTTAAAAATATACAAAAATATAATTAAATTAAATTTTAAAAACACATATTTTTAAAAACCCTGCCCACTACGTTACATTTATTTTTAACCATAATTAAAAAAACTTTTTAAAAACTTGGAATTTTTTTTCTCTCTAAGATATTTATTAACTTTAATTTTAATGATGTGAGTTCTGTTTTTTATTTTTTACTATGTGTTTAGTTTTTTTCCTCATTAATAGCAATGAGAACTGGTAGATACGCAGCTCCCGTTGCTATTAATGAGAGTGCTGTGGAATGCTGTACCTGATTGGCTGAGCAGTCACATGTGACTGCACCATCTGCCTGGGAACCTTGAGGATGGGAGCGCGCTTCGCAGTGCGGGAAGTGAAGGCCTCCCCACCGGAATCCCACGCTCCTCCGGGACCACCAGGTACTTTGGTAGAACTGTTTCAGGTCGGTGGCAATTACCCGCGGGAAGCCTCCGACTGCAATTTCAGCCCCAATGTCTTCCAACGCACGTGTAAACCCACATTAGCATCTTGAATGTTGCCCACAGGCATTCGAACGTTGTGCTCGACAACTGTTACTTTAGTGACATCACTAGATTTGAGATAGAATACTCAAAGAAGGACTATTTCAAGTTCCACTCTTCCACTAATCTACGGAACCTATAATATCACCCAAGGTCCACCATCGCCGAAGACCTCTTCTGGTATATTTTTTTGAGAGAATATGGATTTTTGTTGCTTGAATAACTACAACTGGCACATTGACGGGCAGACATCTGACTGAACAGAATCTCAGTTCAAAGCTACAAAATATGTTTTCTTGTGCATTCAACAAGATCTGTAACCGCTTTCTGCCATGGTCCTTGGTAATCAGATGCAAGTCTGCCTGGTGGTGATGAGTTGAAGTACAATCTTCCTCTAGATAACCCATGTCCTGGTTAGTGGCCAATACACATTATGGGCCTTTCGTTGCGTGTCTGGCAGTATCATTATGCCTGATGAATTATTTTGGTAACATATCTTTTTTTGTATTCCGTGAGGAATTACAATTTTACAGTGCTTCAAAAATTAGAATCTTAATCATTGAGAGTTCATCTCTATAATTACTGTCATTTCCTTGAAGCATGACTCTTTTTTGTTCGGACGACCCATCTTATAGTCTCGGGAAGAATCTCCACAGTTTAGTTTAGTCTTGTCTGACCTGTTCAACTGTCTGTTCAGACATTGGCTAACATTATCAAGCTGTGAATATACACCGTTACTTCAGCGCTGCAACTTTGAATCCTTCCTAGCTCCAGACTGTTATGTCTCTAATAAAGCAATGTGACTGAGTACTGTAGACTGAGCAAGTGTGACCTTAGTCTCTTTATTCTGACTCCAGAGTTCTGGCACAGCATGGGAGGCCTGCTTATATGCAGTGCTCCCAAGGGATGCTGGGATCCCTTGGGACTCCAACAGATACGCCCTCTGGTGGTGGTAGAATGCTGGTTACACCTTCACTCTGCTCTGCCTGCGCCCCCCCCCCCCTCCCACTGCAAAGTCAATAGTACACTTATTTACAGGGTGAGACGATCTGGGGCTTTCTGCTCCCTAGTCAATCGTCTCGGTACAAACACAGGTGCAGGTGAGTTGGTTGGGTCTTCGCTGGGCTGCTGTGCAGCTGGCTTTGCTGGGTTACTGGGGATGATGAGTTCAGCTTCGAGGTCAACCGTGATGTCGGTTCCCACTTGTGTGTGTATCGGAGGGTCGATGTTGGTGGTGTCCTCTTCAGGTTGCTCGTGGCTGTCTGTGAATCGCAGTTTGGTTTGGTCCAAATGCTTTCTGCAAGTTAGTCCATTTGCAAGTTTGACCTCAAACACCCTACTCCCTTCTTTGGCTACGACAGTGCCAGCAAGCCATTTTGTACCATGTCCATAGTTGAGTGCAAATACAGGGTCATTGACTTCAATATCGCGTGACAAATTTGCGCGATCATGGTGCATGCTTTGTTGATGCCGCCTGCCCTCGACATGATCATGGAGATCAGGGTGGACTAGAGAGAGCCTTGTTTTGAGTGCCCTTTCCATGAGCAGTTCGGCAGAGGGAACCTCGGTGAGTGAGTGGGGTCTTGTGCGGCAGCTGAGCAGGACTCGGGATAGGCGGGTCTGCAGGGAGCCTTCTGACACGCATTTCAAGCTTTGCTTGATGATTTGGACTGCCCGTTCTGCCTGGCTGTTAGATGCGGGCTTGAACGGGGCAGATGTGACGTGCTTGATCCCATTGTGGGTCATGAATTCCTTGAATTCAATACTGGTGAAGCACGGCCCATTGTCGCTGACAAGGGCATCAGGCAGGCCGTGCGTGGCAAACATGGCTTGTAGGCTTTCGATGGTGGCAGTGGACGTGCTTACAGACATTATTACACACTCAATCTATTTTGAGTAAGCATCCACAACAACCAAAAACATTTTGCCTAGAAACGGGCCAGCGAAGTCAACATTGGTCCTAGACCACGGTTTGGAGGACCATGACCACAAACTTAGTGGTGCCTCCCTGGGTGCATTGCTCAGTTGAGAGCAAGTGTTGCATTGGCACACGCAAGACTCCAAATCTAAGTCGATGCCGGGCCACCACACATGGGACCTGGCTATAGCTTTCATCATTACAATGCCTAGGTGGGTACTGTGTAGGTTCCGTATGAACGTTTCCCTGCCTTTCTTAGGCAAAACCACGCGATTACCCCACAAAAGACAGTCCGCCTGTATGGACATTTCATCTTTGCGCCGCTGGAACGGCTTGATCTCTTCATGCATCTCCGCTGGGACGCTGGACCAGCTCCCATGGAGGACACAGATTTTTTTTACAAGGGACAGTAAAGGATCCTGGCTGGTCCAGTTCCTGGGCCGTAACGGGTGACTTTTCGTTTTCAAATGCATCTATCACCAAAAGCAAGTCTGCAGGCTGTGTCATTTCCACCCTGGTGATGGGCAACGGTAGCCCACTGACATCATCAGCGCAGTTCTCTGTGCCTGGCCTGTGGCGAATTGCATAGTTATATGCAGACAGCGTGAGCGCCCATCTTTGGATGTGAGCAGAGGCACTGGTATTAATACCTTTGCTCTCTGAGAATAGCGATATGAGCGTCTTATGGTCAGTTTCTAACTCGAACTTAAGCCCAAATAGATACTGGTGCATTTTTTTCACCCCATAAACACATGCCAAGCTTCTTTTTCGATCATGCTGTAGGCCCTTTCAGCCTTGGACAGACTCCTGGACGCATAAGCGACCGGTTGCAATGTTCCCGATTCATTTGCTTGTTGTCACACACACCCGACCCCGTATGAAGACGCATCGCAAGCTAGCACTAAACGTTTACATGGGTCATACAGAACAAGCAGTTTGTTGGAACATAAATGATTTCTGGCTTTCTCAAAAGCAGTCTCTTGTGATTTCCCCCATACCCAGTCGTCTCCCTTGCGTAGCAACACGTGTAGAGGTTCTAGCAAGGTGCTTAACCCGGGTAGGAAATTACCAAAATAATTGAGGAGTCCCAGGAACGACCGCTGCTCCGTCACGTTCTGTGGCCTCGGCTTGTTCTTGATGGCCTCCGTCTTGGCGTTGGTGGGTCTGATGCTGTCTGCCATGATTCTTCTCCCTAAGAACTTGATTTCTGGCGCCAGGAACACACACTTCGAGCATTTCAACCTGAGTCCCACATGATCTAGCCAACTTAGAACCTCTTGCAGGTTCTGCAAGTGTTTGACGGTATCCAGACCTGTGATCAATATGTCGTCCTGGAAAACCACGGTGCGCGGAACCGACTTTAGCAGACTTGCCATGTTCCTTTGAAAAATAGCCGCGGCCGATCGAATCTCAAACGAGCATCTATTGTAGATGAACAGACCTTTGTGCCTGTTGATGCAGGTGAGGCCTCTCGAAGATTCCACCAGCTTCTGCGTCATGTAGGCCGAGGTCAGGTCCAACTCGGTGAATGTCTTCCCTCCTACCAGCGTCATAAATAGGTCACCTGCCTTAGGTAGCAGGTACTGGTCCTGCAGCGAAAAACGGTTAATCATTACTTTATAGTCCCCACAAATTTTGATCGTGCCATCGCCCTTGAGAACCAGAACAATCGGACTGGCCCACTCGTTGAACTCAACTGGCGCGATGATGCCCTCTATTTGCAGCCTGTCCAGCTCGATCTCCACTTTCTCTCACATCATGTATGGCACCGCCCGTGCCTTGTGGTGGATGGGTCGTGTACCGGGAACCAAGTGGATCTGCACCTTCGCCCCCGAGAATTTTCTGACGGCTGGCTCAAACAAAGACGAGAACTTGCTCAAAACCTGGGCACAGGAGGCAACGTCGATGGACGAGAGCGCTCGGATGTCGTCCCAGTTCCAACGGATTTTTCCCAGCCAGCTTCTGCCGAACAGTGTGGGGCCATTTCCTGGTACAATCCATAGTGGTAGTTCATGCGCCACCCCATCACAGGAGACTTTTAGTGCTGCACTGCCAATTACAGGGATCAGCTCTTTCGTGTAAGTTCTTAGCTTGGTATGAATAGGGCTCAGCTTGGGTCTGTGTGCCTTGTTGCACCACAGCCTCTCGAAGGCCTTTTTGCTCATGATATACTGACTCGCACCCGTGTCCAATTCCATGGATACTGGAATTCCGTTCAGTTCAACTTTTAACATGATCGGTGGCCATTTCATGGTGAAGGTGTGTACCCCGTATACTTCTGCCTCCTCGGTTCGAGTCTCTAGTTCAGTTTGATCCGCCATGGATCGGTCTTCCTCTACAAAGTAGTGGTTTGCAGGGTTTGCAGCTCGTCTGCACATTCACTGGAGGTGTCCCATTGTTCCACAGCCTTTACACACATAGTGCTTGAAGCGGCATTGATGGGCTCGATGATCACCTCCGCAGCGCCAACAAGGTGTTAACTGCCTCGCATTCACACTTGATGGCGGACTCTGGGTCATCTGAGGGCGTGTAGCTGCAGGCGTGTACGTTCTGCCATATGCATTCCTGCCTGAAAACGACGTTACTTTGTGTACAGTACTTGCCGATGCATCTTTATGGTGCAAAATTTGTTTGGTGTTATCGCTGGTGGACATAAATGCCTGGGCTATCGTTATGACTTTGCTCAGGTTCGGTGCTTCAACAATCAATAGTTTGCGAAGGATAATCTCATGGCCAATGCCAAGCACAAAAAAGTCTCTTAGCATTTGCTCCAGGAATCCACTGAATTCGCAATGTCCTGCAAGGTGCCTTAGTTCGGCGATGTAGCTTGCCACTTCCTGACCTTCAGACCGTTGACATGTATAAAATCGATACCTTGCCATCAGAACGCTCTCCTTCGGATTTAGGTGCTCCCGGACCAGCGTACACAGTTCTTCATATGAGTTGGTTGTTGGTTTCACCGGAGCAAGAAGATTCTTCATGAGGCCATAGGTTGTTGCCCCGCAGACAGTGAGGAGAATCGCCCTTCGTTTGGCAGCGTTCTCATTCCCTCCCAGCTCATTGGCCACGAAGTATTGGTCGAGTCGCTCCACGAAGGCTTCCCAATCGTCACCTTCTGAGAATTTCTCCAGGATACCCAACAGTTCTCTGCATTTTCGCGTGATGGTTCGTTATCTATTACTCGTCGCCAGTTGTTATATCTCAAATAAAGCAATGTGACTGAGTACTGTAGACTGAGTAAGTGTGACCTTAGTCTCTTTATTCTGACTCCAGAGTGTTGGCACAGCATGGGAGGCCTGCTTACATGCAGTGCTCCTAAGGGATCCCTTGGGACTCTCTTGTGATGCACCCTCTGGTGGTGGTAGAATGCTGGTTACAAAGTGTTGCGTACATAACACAGACATTCATTTTTCAGGCAGGTATATGATGAATAGATTATATTTCTGTCATCTTAACAGTAACCTTAGCAGTATTTCTGATGGATAATCATGGAGTGATCTTAAAAATCGTGCTCAAAGGCTCATTGATATCAACAATGTGGCCGCATTGGTGGAATCACAAGCAAATGCTTTTTGGGCATATCTGCGCTTAGTGACCATCACTGGCTGAGACACATAGTCTCGTGTCTTCAAATCATGTTTCTGGAGCAATATCAACTTGCGTCTGCACATGATTTATTTTTGGATCATAAAAAAGCAAGTACTGCTTCCTGCAAATTATTACCTTCTAACTCTTATCCTGCTCATCGTAGCATTCACTATTAGATGGTGAGCTGTGGAGGCTGGGTCATTGAATATATTTAAGGCGGAGATAGACAAATTTATGAGCGATAAGGGAGTAAAGGGTTATGGGGAGTGGGCAGGGAAGTGGAGCTGAGTCCATGATCGGATCAGCCATGATCTTATTGAATGGCGGAGCAGGCGTGAGGGGCCAAATGGCCTACTCCTGTTCCTATTTCTTATGTTCTTATGGTCTTCTCTACCATATTCTTACAATTCCTAATCCGGTAGAGGGGTCTGGAACATACCTTCCCAGCTAATTTACCGTTCTGAGATATCTTTGTTTATCTTTTTGTGCAGACCCAATTTTGGATATGTACCCGAATGTGATAGAGGGGCAGGACAGGAATTGTGGGATGATATTTCTTAGACACGGGGACTGACCACATGGACTGCAATGATCTTTTCCAGTCTTCTATAGAAATATAGGAAATAGGAGCAGTAGTAGGCCATTCGGCCCCTCGAACATGCACCGCCATTCAATATGATCATGGCTGATTTTCTATCTCAACACAATATTCCCACTTTTTCCCCATACCCCTTGATGCCTTTTGCTTCTAGAAATCTATCTATCTCCCTCTTAAATATATTCAGTGACTTGGCCTCCACAGCCTTCTGTGGTAGAGAATTCCACAGGTTCACCACCCTCTGAGTGAAAACATTTCTCCTCATCTCGGTCCTAAATTTCCTACCCCGTATCCTGAGACTGTGACCCCTTGTTCTAGACTTCCCAGCCTGGGGAAACATCCTCCCCGCATCCAGTCTGTCCAACCCAGTCAGAATTTTATACGTTTCAATGAGATCCCCTCTCATTCTTCTAAACTCTAGTGAATACAGGCCTAGTCGACCCAATCTCTCCTCATACGACATTCCTGCCAGCCCAGGAATCAGTCTGGTGAACCTTCGCTGCACTCCCTCTATGGCAAGTATATCCTTACTTCGGTAAGGAGACCAAAACCGTACACAATCTTCAGTAACCTTCTGACCATCAGGTTTCGCACCTTGAGCTGTGATGTGGTCTCCTATGAAACATAGAAACATAGAAAATAGGTGCAGGAGTAGGCCATTCGGCCCTTCTAGCCTGCACCGCCATTCAATGAGTTCATGGCTGAACATGCAACTTCAGTACCCCATTTCCTGCTTTCTCACCATACCCCTTGATCCCCCTAGTAGTAAGGACTTCAAGATGATTTGACTCATACTGGTTAATCTTTCGGTTGTTCTTCCTGACGTTTTCTAGCTCTTGCCCAAGCTTGGCACCAAACTCCTGCTTAAAGAACCACAGCTATGATAATGGGCTTAAGGGCCTTGCTCTATTCACTTTAGAGTAGCGCAGACATAGAGGTGACCTGTTGGAGATCGACAGAATAATTAAAGGGTTGGAGAGTGTCCCTATTGACAGATTTTATTCCAGATTATTGCAGCGTGTCAGCTGTGGGTAACACTCTCGCCCCGAAGTCAGAAGGTTATGGGTTCAAGCCCCACTCCAGGAACTTCTCAGATGGATGTAAAAGATTCCATGGCACTATTTCGATGAAGAGCAGAGGAGTTCTCCCCAGTGTCCTGGGGCCAAAATTTATCGCTCAATCAACATCACTAAAACAGATTATCTGGTCATTATCACATTGCTGTTTGTGGGAGCTTGCTGTGTGCAAATTGGCTGCTGCGTTTCCCACGTTACAACAGTGACTACACTCCAAAAGTACTTCATTGGCTGTAAAGCGCTTTGAGACATCCAGTGGTTGTGAAAGGCGCTATATAAATGCAAGTCTTTCTTTTAACAGATTGGGACGGACCAGGGGACACGAGTTTAAACAATGTACGAGGTGGAATAGACTGGGTGTTGGGCGGGTCTCCATATCCCAGAGAGTAGTGGGTCTCTGGAATGTGTTGTCGGCTGGTGAAGTGGGTGCTGACCCTCTGCCTTCAAGGGGGAGCTGGACCGATTCCAGACTGGGGCAGAGATTGCATCATAGCGGGCAAGTGTATTTATAGATCACATTTGGTCCCTGTGATCCCCTGGACTGATTTCCATCGCCTGAGGGGGTGGGAGAGGAATTTTTTAAGAGTATCTTTTCCCCCTGTCGACCCTGGGTTTTACTCCTCTGGTTTTATTGCCTCTCCCAGGAGATTACGGGGCCGAAATTCAGGCCCGCCAGAAACCTGGCACACTTACCATCTTTTTGCCGCCATTACCGCTGCTATGGTTGCGGTGGCCATTGGATCGATTTTCAGCGATTTTTTGAAAAAAATGGCAGCCAGCGGTAATGACCGGCGGGAATTGGGACTTTGCAGCGATGTGGGTGGGTAGATTGGAACGAATTACCACGGGGAAATTCACCCTTCTGCTGATTTCCAGCTAACAAGCCACAGCTCCCTGGCCTTCTTAAAGGGCCAGGTTTGCAGCTGGATCCTGAGGAGGGAACATAAGAACATAAGAATTAGGAGTAGGAATAGGCCATTTGGCCCCTCGAGCCTGCTCCGCCATTTAATAAGATCATAGCTGATCTGATCATGGACTCAGCTCCTCAACCCTGCCCGCTCCAACGACCCTTGACTCCCTTCTCGCTCAAAAATCTGTCTATCTCCACCTTAAATATATTCAATGACCCAGCCTCCACAGCTCTCTGGGGCAGAGAATTCCACAGATTTACAACCCTCTGAGAAGAAATTCCTCCTCATCTCAGTTTTAAATGGGCGGCCCCTTATTCTGAAACTAGTTTTAGTTTCCCCTATGAGTAGAAATATCCTCTCTGCATCCACCTTGTTGAGCCCCCTCATTATCTTATATGTTTCGATAAGATCACCTCTCATTCTTCTAAACTCCAATGAGTATAGGCCCAACCCACTCAACCTATCTTCATAAGTCAACCCCCGCATCTCAGGAATCAACCTAGTGAATCTTCTCTGAACAGCCTCCAATGCAAGTATATCCTTCCTTAAATGCGGAGACCAAAACTGCACGCAGTACTCCAGGTGTGGCCTCACCAATACCCTGTACAGTTGTAGCAGGACTTCTCTGCTTTTATACTCTATCCCCCTTGCAATAAAGGCCAACATTCCATTTGCCTTCTTGGTTACTTGCTGTATCTGCATGCTCACTTTTTGTGTTTCATGCACAAGGCCTTGCAGTGAAGGCCATGGTTGGTGCTGCTGTACCAAGGAGGGTAACTCAATTCTCGGATGTGGAGCAGGAGACCCCCAATGCAGGCTGTCGAGGGAAGGAGGCGAGTCCTGTACCCAGACGCAGGGAGACCCCAGCTGTGAAGTTTTCACAAATACCTGCAGGGAGATAGCTGCAGTGGTCTCGGGGACCTCCATCCGTGATCGGACGGCTACCCAATGTCAGGAAAGGATGAACGACATCAATCATCTGATGAAAGTGAGTACCTGTTCCACCAACCTTCCATCTGCGAGCCTCTCATCCATCCTTGGTCTTATTTCCCACCTTCGCTGTATAGTCACTGAAGCAGCATTTCATTGTTGAGGCCGATATATAAATATATATGTGTGTGTGTGTTCTCGCCATGGAGGTTCCCTGTCAGCTGCATGTCAGGGACACACCCTTGTGCACTCATTTCTGATGCGTCATCACAATGGTACTCACCAACCATGCTTTGTTTTGCAGGCCAAACTTGCTCACAATCGCATGGCGCAGTGGCGAGCCCCAGCTTCAAATCCTCACACCCTTGGAGGCGAGGGTCAAGGCGGTCCATGGGCAGGCATGGTGCCTTCCCTGTGGGCCACGGTACAGGCAATGCCGATGTGGGTCAGTGAAGACCCTCCTTTAACGCTCTCTCTCCCTGAATGCTCCAGTGCCTACTGTGCCTTTCCCTCTGGAAGTCTGCTATTTGCAGCCTCCATGCGTCAAACCCCTACCTCCTCCTCACGGCAGCCCTTGTGCCACTGATGAGAGGCCGAGTGGCAGCCGGGGGGGTGGGGGGGGGGAGGGAGAGGATCCTCCTGAAACATCGTCTTGAGTCCTGGAGGGGACCCTTGAGGATAATGACAGCATTGAGGACATTAGCCTTGCTGACACCCTGGAGCACACTCCATCATTTGGGGACCTGTCCGATGAGGAAGAGGAAGAGGAGGTCGCTGCTGGCAACACTGCGTCACTGCTTGCACGCGCGCACGTGCGCCAGCTCAGATACTGGGTGTACGCGGTCCGATCTAGTTCGGAGAGTGCAGGGGTCTGCACTGGGTGTTGCACCAGAGCCCACCGGGCTGCAGCATGGCGACGGGGCTAGGCAACCTCAACCGCCGTCTCTCCGGGGCGGGGACTGGCGAGTCCGCACCGGAGTTCTGCCGACGAGGACTCGGGCGAGCCCATCGATGTTGGGGCTTATGAAAGAAGGCTGGAGGCTAGATGTTAGATGCATCGCTAGATGTTGGGGGCAGTGGCAAGGGTACCGGAGAGGCTGTCGGAAGTGGTGAGGAGCGTGGAGGAGTCCGCCTCCCGCATCATCGACAGCTCTGCGCACACCATGGAGCCCATCATTGGCCCATCACAGGCGATTGTGGACTCCCAGAGAGACCGTGCGGATCCTGCTCTGATGCTGCAACCTGCTGGTGATGTGGCAGCTGCCATTGCAGCACAGGCACGAGGGAACGAGCGTATCAGTGCTGCTTTGGAGAGGATGTCCGCAGCTCTGCAAGAGTCGACGGAGCATCTAAGTGTGGTCGTATCTGCTGACTTTGACACTCTGGCTCAGGTCGATGCCACCCGACACCTCACCGTTGCCTTCGCGGCTGGGTCCACCACAGGGGGACCTTCCGATGTGGCACCACAGCCCCGCCCTGAGCTCCCACAGATTGGCGGTGGTGGTATTGTGCTGCCGGCGGAGAGTGACTCACGTCTCCTCGGGCCAGGATACGCAAGATGCGCTCCCTCAGGATCGCAGTATTCCCGACCTCAGACCGGTCACTGCCAGTTCCTCCAAGCACAGAGTCGCCCGAGCCAAGCCAGATTGAACCCTCCCAGGAGGGTGTTGACCAGCCTCCAGCCGGCACTTCCAGGCCCAAAGATGCTGGAGGGCGTCCTAGAAGGACATCTGCAGCTTCCACACAGGGAACACTGCAGGCTTCCCAGGCCCATGAGGCAGCCACAGGGTAGACACGTAGGCGTAGTAGTAGAAGGGGTTAGGGGTTATAAGGAAATGCACAAAATTGACATTTTGTGTTACTTTTTTGCACTGTGTTAGTTGTTAGTTTTTTTGCAATGATGATGTATTAAATCTTTATTTTTTTGCACCTATATCTGGGCAAGTGAATAATGTGACGGTGTGAAGGCACTCATTGGGCTGGCCATGGAAAAAAGAAGCTGAAGGGTTATGTGGGCATGAAATGATCTAAATCGAAACGCAATGAGATGGGTCTGCACATCCCTTGCAGGGTTGGGATGGCGACGATGCCTCCTGGTCCTCCTCCTCCTGCGCCTCCTCCTCCTCCTCCTCCTGCACCTCCTCCTCCTCCTGCGCCTCCTCCTCCTCCTCCTCATCCTCCTTCGCCTCCTCCTGAGGTGGTGCTGCTGGATCAGCCTCCAGCAGCTGTCCTCTCATGACAGCCAGGTTATGCAGCAGACGACCACGAAGCTGGAGACCCGAAGATGGGAAAAAAAACAGTAAAAGGGAATATTATTTGAATGGGGAGAAATTACAACATGCTGCGGTGGAGAGGGACCTGGGGGTCCTTGTGCATGAATCCCAAAAAGTTAGTTTGCAGGTGCAGCAGATAATCAGGAAGGCGATTGGAATGTTGGCCTTCATTGCGAGAGGGATGGAGTACAAAAGCAGGGAGGTCTTGCTGCAACTGTACAGGGTATTGGTGAGGCCGCACCTGGAGTACTGCATGCAGTTTTGGTCACCTTACTTAAGGAAGGATATACTGGCTTTGGAGGGGGTACAGAGACGATTCACTAGGCTGATTCCGGAGATGAGGGGGTTACCTTATGATGATAGATTGAGTAGACTGGGTCTTTACTCGTTGGAGTTCAGAAGGATGAGGGGTGATCTTATAGAAACATTTAAAATAATGAAAGGGATAGACAAGATAGAGGCGTAGAGGTTGTGTCCACTGGTGGGGGAGACTAGAACTAGGGGGCACAGCCTCAAAATACGGGGGGAGCCAATTTAAAACCGAGTTGAGAAGGAATTTCTTCTCCCAGAGGAAATCTGTGGAATTCTCTGCCCAAGGAAGCAGTTGAGGCTAGCTCATTGAATGTATTCAAGTCACAGATAGATAGATTTTTAACCAATAACGGAATTAAGGGTTACGGGGAACGGGCGGGTAAGTGGAGCTGAGTCCACGGCCAGATCAGCCAGGATCTTATTGAATGGCGGAGCAGGCTTGAGGGGCTAGATGGCCTACTCCTGTTCCTAATTCTTATGTTCTTATGTTCTTATGAGTACTGCCACCAGAGCGGTCCAGGCAACGGAACCTCTGTTTGAGGATCCCAATGCAGTGCTCGACGATGCACCGTGGTGCCAGAATGAGCGTCGTTGTAGGCATGCTCGGCCGCAGTCCTGGTGTTCCGAGTGGACAGGGGATATCCCTTGTCCCCAAGCAGCCGTCCACAATCCTGGTTTGGGCCGGTGAAGAGGGCGGAAACACTGCTCTGGCACAGGAGGAAGGAATGGTGCCTGGATACCGGACATCAACTGCCAGGATCCTGCACTGGTGGTCGCACAACAGCTGGACGTTGAGAGAGTGGAATTCCCTTTCTGTTCATGACCGTCTCTGGATGTTTTGTGGCACCCTCAGTCCGACGTGCGTACAGTCGATGGCCCCCTGCACCCTGGGGAACCCTGCAATCCGGACAAATCCGGCCTGCTGCTCCACCTGCTTCTCCCTGGTCATTGGGAAGGAGATATATTGCAGTCTTCTCTTATACAGAGCATCGGTCACCTGCCGGATGGAGCGATGGACGGAGAATTGTGATGTGTTAGAAATGTCTGCAGTTGCATACTGGAAAGAGCCAGTAGCGGAGACGTTGAGAGCTATGGTCACTTTTGTCTCAATGCGGAGAGCTATCCTCAGCCTTGTGTGAGGCTCCAGATCTGGCCGCAGGACATTGCACAGCTCCCTCAGGATGTCCTTCCCTAAATCGCAGCCTTCGCAAACATTGCTCATCGCTGAGCTCCGGGAAGGAAAACTGACGTTGGTAGACCCTTGCATGGTAGGGCCTCCTTCCCCCAGGTCTGTGCTGGGCCCCTCCGGTGGCAGCTGGCTGATAGCCTTCTCCCTGTTCCTCCTCATGTTCCTCAGCCTCTGCAGGCAAGGCTCCCGGTCCAGTATCTGGTGCGGAGTGGTCAGCGTACCTGACCCTCCTGGCCACCCGCTCCACGTTGAGGTCTGCGGCCTTCTGCAGGCCCTTCTCCATGTTGGGCAGCCATGGCTGCTGCCTCCCTTGCCCGCTGCACCCATTACTGACAGCGCTGCCTTCTCCTACACGCCTCCCTGCCTCTCACAGTGTGGACAAAGCATTGCCCTGCCAACACTGAGCTCATTAAGTCTGCAGGCTCGACCCTCACCCGGAGGCCACTGTGGAGCAGAGAATGAGGCCCACAGGCCACGACTAATCGCTGATAGTGAAAAACTTTTCCACACTCTCCAAAAGTTCTCAGAAGTCCGCTGCTGTTTTTTGCAAATCCCTACAAAGAACTGCGCAAAATTTGGGTCAAAAACCCCCTGATCCCGCCAAACCTCCTTTCCCCTCCGCTGGCGGTCTCAAGCAGCCCGGCAAAGTGCACGGACTCAAAAAGCTGGCGGGGGGCACTGTCGTGAAACAGGCGGGCTCTTTCATGCCTAATATGGGTGGCGGGGCGGGACAGTAGCGGGAAGTGGACACCGCCCCGAAAACTCCCGCGCTAAATATCGGTCATAAGAACATAAGAAATAGGAGCAGGAGTAGGCCACCTGGCCCCTCGAGCCTGCTCCGCCATTTAATACGATCATGGCTGAGCCGATCGAGGACTCAGCTCCACTTCCCCGCCCGCTCCCCATAACCCTTTATTCCCTTATCGCTCAAAAATCTGTCTATCTCCGCCCTGGTTAGACCACACCTGGAGCACTGTGAGCAGTTCTGTGCACCACACCTTCGGAAGGATCTATTGGCCTCAGAAGGAGTGCAGCGTAGGTTTACCAGAATGATTCTCGGACTCCGACGGTTAAGACACAAGGAGAGATTATGGTGCGGACACGAGGGGCCGAAATGGCCTCCTTCCATGCTGTAAATTTCCATAAATTTCTGTTACAAAAACTAGGGTGGTATTCCCTAGAAGTTAGGAGGTTAAGGGGTGATCTGCTCGAAGTTTTCAAGATATTAAGGGGAACAGATAGGGTAGATAGAGAGAAACTATTTCTGCTAGTTGGGGAGTCTAGAATTAGGAGGCATAGTGTAAAAATTAGAGCCAGGCCTTTCAGGGGTGAAATTAGGAAACATTTCTGCACACAAAGTTGGATCGATTGTTAATTTTAAATCGGAGATTAATAGATTTCTGTTAACCAAAGGTATTAAGGGATATATGGAGTTAGGTCATAGATCAGCCATGATCTCACTGAACAGCAGAACAGGCTCGAGGGGCTGAATGGCCTCCTTCTGTTCCTATGTTCCTACCACAGCTCAAGCAAACTCTGTTAGATGGAGTCCATACTACTAGGGGGATCAAGGGGTATGGCGAGAAAGCAGGAATGGGGTACTGAAGTTGCATGTTCAGCCATGAACTCATTGAATGGCGGTGCAGGCTAGAAGGGCCGAATGGCCTACTCCTGCACCTATTTTCTATGTTTCTATGTTTCTATGTTGTAATTTCTTCTTGCGTGGATAATTTGCATTGTTCCCTCTATAGTTTTCAAATTAATTAGATTAAAACACACATAATACCGGAACTGTCAGCTGTGGCTCAGTGAGCAGCACCCTCGCCTCTAAGTCAGAAGGTTATGGGCTCAAGTCCCACTCCAGAGACTTGAGCACAAAAAGCTAGGCCGACACTCCAGAGCAATACCAAGAGAGTGCTTCACTGTCGGAGGTGCCGTCTTTCAGATGAGATGTTAAACCGAGGCCCCGTCTGCTTTCTCAGGTGAACGTAAAAGATCCCATGGCACTATTTCGAAGAAGAGCAGGGGAGTTATCGTCGGTGTCCTGGCCAATATTTATCCCTCAATCAACATCACTGAAGCAGATTCTCTGATCATTGTCACATTGCTGTGTGTGGGAGCTTGCTGTGCACAAATTGGCTGCTGCATTTCCCACATTACAACAGTGACCATACTCCAAAAAATGCATGTTTTTCTTTCAGAACGGAGAGGTTATCCCTGCCAGGAACAGGCTGAACTGGCTGGGTCTCTTGTCTCTGGAAAAGAGAAGCTGAGGGGTGACCCGATAGAGGTTATTAAAATGATGAAAGGGTTCGATAGGCTAGATGTAGAGAAGACGTTTCCACTTGTGTGGAAGACCAAAACTAGGGCTCATAATTATAAGACAGTCACCAACAAACCCAATAAGGAATTCAGAAGAAGCCTCTTTACCCAGAGAGCGGTGAGAATGTGGAACTCGCTACCACAGGGAGTGGTTGAGGCGAACTGCACAGATGCATTCAAGGAGAACCAAGAAACGTACATGAAGGAGAACGGAGTAAAAGGTTATGTTGATGGGGTGAGATGAACAGGGGTGGGAGGAGCCTTGTGTGGAGCATAAACACCGGCACAGACCTTTGGGCCGAATGGCCTGTTTTGGTGCTGTACATTCTATATAAGCGCTAAGGAAGACTTGCTTCCACTCTTAGAATGAGTCCGTAGGTGGCTGAACAATCCAATACGAGAGCCACAGTCCCTGTCGCAGGTGGGACAGATAGTCGTTGAAGGAAAGGGTGGGTGGGTTTGCCGCACGTTACTTCCGCTGCCTGCGCTTGGTTTCTGCACGCTCTCGGCGATGAGACTTGAGGCGCTCAGCGTCCTCCCAGATGCACTTCCTCCACTTAGGGCGGTCTTTGGCCAGAGACTCCCAGGTGTCGGTGGGGATGTTGCATTTTATCAGGGAGGCTTTGAGGGTGTCCTTGAACCATTTCCTCTGCCCACCTTTGGCTCGTTTGCCGTGAAGGAGCTCTGAGTAGAGCGCTTGCTTTGGGAATCTCGTGTCTGGCATGCGGACAATGTGGCCCGCCCAGCGGAGCTGATCAAGTGTGGTCAGTGCTTCAATGCTGGGGATGTTGGCCTGGTTGAGGACGCTAAAGTTGGTGTGTCTGTCCTCCCAGGGGATTTGCAGGATCTTGCGGAGGCATCGTTGATGGTATTTCTCCAGCGACTTGAGGTGTCTACTGTACATGGTCCATGCCTCCGATCCATACAGGAGGGCGGGTATTACTACAGCCCTGTACACCATGAGCTTGGTGGCAGATTTGAGGGCCTGGTCTTCGAACATTCTTTTCCTCAGGCGGCCGAAGGCTGCACTGGCGCACTGGAGACGGTGTTGAATCTCCTCATCAATATCTGCTTTTGTTGATAAGAGGCTCCCAGGGTACGGGAAATGGTCCACGTTGTCCAGGGCCGCGCTGTGGATCTTGATGACTGGGGGGCAGTGCTGTGTGGCGAGAACAGGCTGGTGGAGGACCTTTGTCTTACGGATATTTAGTGTAAGGCCCATGCTTTTGTGTGCCTCAGTAAATACGTCGACTATATCCTGGAGTTCAGCCTCAGAATGTGCGCAGACGCAGGCGTCGTCCGCGTACTGTAGCTCGACGACAGAGGTTGGGGTGACCTTGGACCTGGCCTGGAGGCGGCGTAGGTTAAACAGCTTCCCACTGGTTCTGTAGTTGATTTCCAATCCAGCGGGGAGCTTGTTGACAGTGAGGTGGAGCATGACAGCGAGGAAGATTGAAAAGAGGGTTGGAGCGATGACGCAGCCCTGTTTGACCCCGGTCCGGACGTGGAATGGGTCTGCAATGGATCCGTTGGTAAGGACCACGGCCTGCATGTCGTCGTGGAGCAGGCGAAGGATGTTGACTAACTTTTGGGGGCATCTGAAATGAAGGAGAACACTCCACAGACCCTCACGGTTGACCCTTAAGATCGAAGAAGGCCATGTATCAGGGCTGGCGCTGCTCCCTGCATTTTTCCTGCAGCTGTCGCGCTGCAAAGATAATGTCCGTTGTGCCCCGTAGGGGACAAAATCCGCATTGTGATTCCGGGAGGAGCTCCTCGGCCACAGGGAGAAGACGGTTGAGGAGGACTCTAGCGGCAACTTTCCCAGTGGCTGATAACAGGGAGATTCTTCTATAGTTGCTGCAGTCGGACTTGTCCCCTTTTTTAAAGATGATCACGATCACTGCATCTCTGAGATCTCCCAGCATGCTCTCCTCCCTCCAGATGAGAGAGATAAGGTCGTGTATTCGCGCCAACAGTGCCTCTCTGCCATACTTTAGCGCCTCGGCAGGGATTTCTTCCGCTTCCGTAGCCTTGTTGCTCTTGAGCTGTCTTATGGCTTTTCCTACCTTGTGTAACGTTGGGGTTTCACTGAGGTGGTGGCGGGATGGAGAACACTCGAGTCAAAGGCAGAGTCTTGATTGAGGAGATCTTCAAAGTGCTCCTTACAGTGGGCTCTGACTGCCCCGGTGTCTTTGATGAGATATCTCCATGGCATCCGCAGCCAACATCTGCTTCACAAGTTGCAATCCATCTCATTCCACGAGCCCGAGTATGATTCGACATCAGCGGAAGGAATTACAGGCAGTGTATGATGCTGCTATGCTTTATAGTTTACTGTCCTTACGCGCTGGACAATCACCAGCATGTCACAAGCAGAACGTACTTTCAATTTAAGGAATGGAGGTGTGATTCTTGTATCTTCTCCTTATATTCTCATCCTTGTTTCCAATTCCCTCGATGGCCTCGCCCCTCCTTATCTCAGTAATCTCCTCCAGCCTTATGATCCCCCTAGACTGCCTATTCTGCTCTTTTGAACATCCCCGATTTTAATCGTTCCACCATTTCTGGCTGTGCTTTCAGCTGCCTGGGCCCTAAGCTCTGGAACTCTCTGCCTGAACCTCTCTACCTCTCTCTCCTCTTTCAAGATGCTCCTTAAAACCTACCTCTTCAACCAAGCTTTTGGTCACTTGCGTTCACATCTTACACAGCTCGGTGTTTTTCTGTTTTATAACACTCCTGTGACGTGCCTTGGGGTGTTTTATTACGTTAAAGAAAGACTTGCATTTATATAGCATCTTTCCCGACCGCCGGACATCTCAAAGCACTTTACAGCCAATGAAGTACTTTTGAAGTGTAGTCACTGTTGTAATGTGGGAAATGCGGCAGCCAATTTACAGCAATATGATAATGAACAGATAAACTGTTTTTATAATATTGATTAAGGGATAAATATGGGGCCAGGACACCGGGGATAACTCCCCTGCTCTTCTTCGAAATAGTGCCATGGATCTTTTACGGCCACCTGAGAGGGCAGACGGGACCCTGGTTTAACGTCGCATCCGCAAGATGGCACCTCTGACCGTGCAGCACTCCCTCAGCACTGCACTGGGGTGTCAGCCTGGATTTATGTGCTCAAGATTCTGGAGTTGGGCTTGAATCTACAACCTGCTGACTCAGAGGCGAGGGTGCTGCCCACTGAGCCACAGCTGACATTATAATCTTGAAGCGATGTCTGAATAGTGTACCCAATGTTATCCTGCAGACTATCAAATCTCGGTATAAATTCTCGAAATTCACATTGCTCAGAAAAATACTTATTCTGTCATGTGAGTCACTGCTTTCAGCTAATCCTTGTACCCCCATATTAAAAGCTATTCTCTTCATTATCATACAAAGATGGGAGGAAAAGCAATGTGTGAGAAGAACACAAAAAATCTGCAAAAGGACATAGACAGGCTGAGTGAGTGGGTAAAATTTGGCAGATGGAGTATAATGTTGGAAAGTGTGAGGCCATGCACTTTGGCAGAAAAAAATCAAAGAGCAAATTATTTAAATGGAGAAAGATTGCAAAGTGCTACAGTACAGTGGGACCTGGGGTCACTTGTGCATGAAACACAAAAGGATAGTATGCAGGTACAGCAAGTAATCAGGAAGGTCAATGGTATCTTGGCCTTTATTGCAAAGGGGATGGAGTATAAAAGCAGGGAAGTCTTACTACAGCTATATAGGGTATTGGTGAGGCCACACCTGGAATACTGCGTGCAGTTTTGGTTTCCATATTTACGAAAGGATATACTTGCTGTGGAGGCGGTTCAGAGAAGGTTCACTAGGTTGATTCCGGGGATGAGGGGGTTGACTTATGAGGAAAGGTTGAGTAGGTTGGATCTCTACTCATTGGAATTCAGAAGAATGAGAGGTGATCTTATCGACACATAAGATTATGAGGGGGCTTGACAAGGTGGATACAGAGAGGATGTTTCCACTGATAGGGGAGACTAGAACTAGAGGGCATGATCTTAGAATAAGGGGCCGCCTATTTAAAACTGAGATGAGGAGAAATTTCTTCTCTCAGAGGATTGTGGAGCTGTGGAATTCACTGCCTCAGAGAGCTGTGGAAGCTGGGACATTGAATAAATTTAAACCAGAAATAAACAGTTTCTTAAACGATAAGGGAATAAGGGGTTATGGGGAGCGGACAGGGAAGTGGACCGGTGTCCATGATCGGATCAGCCATGATCGTATTGAATGGCAGAGCAGGCTCGAGGGGTCGTATGGCATACTCCTGCTCCTAGTTCGTATGTTCTTATAGGCAGTCCCTCCAAATCGAGGAAGACTTGCTTCCACTCTAAAAGTGAGTTCTCAGGTGACTGTACAGTCCAATACGGGAATTACAGTCTCTGTCACAAGTGAGACAGACAGTGGTTGAAGGAAAGGGTGGGTGGGGAGTCTGGTTTGCCGCACGCTCCTTCCGCTGCCTGCGCTTGCTTTCTGCATGCTCTCGGCGACGAGACTCAAGGTGCTCAGCGCCCTCCCGGATGCTGTTCCGGCACTTAGGGGGTCTTTGGCCAAGGACTCCCAGGTGTCGGTGAGGATGTTGCATTTTATCAGGGAGGCTTTGATAAAGATTCTCTTACAGGTTATGTGGCTGCGCAGCTTATAACGGACTTCATAACTTCTCACCTTACCTCCCAATTGCACATTAACATCCCAAACGTCTTTATCACTACCATCGCACTGGCAGATTATTTCCAACATTTATTCCCCCTGAGTAAGGAATTTATTTTTAATTTTCATTTTCAATTTAATTTTCACGCATTTAAATTTGTGTCTTCTTTTCATACCAGCAATATTTTACATTTAGCATTTACTTACCTCAAAACAGTCCTTCCCTTTAGATTAGAGCTTTACTAATTTCATCTCTTTTACACGCAAGTTTTTTGCTCCTTAATGCACCCTCTGCAATTATTGCATCTTTTTGCTGCTGTATAGCGATCGAAACTGGACACCGTAATCCAGGAGTGGTCTAAGCAGCACCTTCTACACACCTGTACTGTACGGGTCTGGCTATACACCGCGACATCCTGTCAGCCAGTGGCTCAGTGGGCAGCACTTGCGCCTGGGTCAGAGATTGTGGGTTCAAATCCCACTCCAGGGACTTGAGCACAAAATCAAGGCTGAAACTCAGCACTGCACTGGGAGTGTCAGCCTGGATTTATGTGCTGGAGTGGGACTTGAACCCACAACCTTCCCCACGGAGACTGACGAGCAGAAAGAAAGAGCCCTGAGATTTGCCCATGCCGCGCTGCAGTCCCACAGCTGCAGGACATCATCGACGGCACCTATATAGCCCCGCAATGCCGCCCATCATGAACCAGTACTGCTTTCGACAGGAAGGGCTGCATTTCGTGCAACGTTCAGCCTGTTTCAGAACACAGGCAGTGAGAGATGCAGGCCTGTGTCTGTGCCCAGTCTCCCGGAAGTAGTCATGACGCTTTCATACTGCACTGATCCTCAATATCCCGAGACCATTGGGTGGCTGTTGGGCGGTCAAGGCCTATCTCCTCACCAACTGGCTCTTAACTCCTCTCAGGAACTACAGACACGGAGCGAATATAATGAGAACAATGTAACAAGGGATCTGATTAAGCAAAACAATGGCGTCTTGCAACAATTGTTCTGCTGCCTGAACAGCTCAAGATGAGTCCCACAGCACAGTCCAGGGTAAGTGTCAAGATTCATAATAGTTTGCTGCATGCTCTACAATTCTTTATACAAAGAAAGACTTGCATTTATATAGCACCTATCACCACCTCAAGATAATAAGAACATAAGAAATAGGAACAGAAGGCCATGTGACCCCTCGAACCTGCTCCGCCATTTAATAAGATCATGGCTGATCCGATCATGGACTCAGGTCCACTTCCCTGCCCGCTCTCCATAACCCCTTATTTCCTTATTGGTTAAGAAATTGTCTATTTTTGTCTTCAATTTATTCAATGTCCCAGTTTCCACAGCTCTCTGAGGCAGTGAATTCCACAGCTCCACAACTCTCCGAGAAGAAATGTCTCCTCATCTCAGTTTTAAATGGGCGGCCCCTTATTCTAAGATCATGCCCTCTAGTTCTAGTCTCCCCCATCAGTGTAAACATCCTCTCTGCATCCACCTTGTCAAGCTCCCTCATAATCTTATACGTTTCGATAAGATCACCTCTATTCTTCTGAATTCCAATGAGTAGAGACCTGTTATGTTTGCAATAAAGGTTCAAACTGAGTACAGTTTCACTAAGCAAGGTACAACCTTGCTTCTGCTTTATTTAGGCCTCTCAAAATGGCTGACCTTTTATACCTGAGCAGCACCATATATGTGCTGCCCAGTGGCCTCCAACAATGACGCCATCTGGTGGCTACAGACAGAATGTACACACATGACAAGATCCAACCTACTCATCCTTTCCTCATAAGTCAACCCCCTCATCTCCGGAATCAACCTAGTGAACCTTCTCTGAACTGCCTCCAAAGCAAGTATATCCTTTCGTAAATATGGAAGCCAAAACTGCACGCAGTATTCCAGATGTGACCTCACCAATACCCAGTATAACTGTAGCAAGACTTCCCTGCTTTTATACTCCAGCCCCTTTGCAATAAAGGCCAAGATACCATTGGCCTTCCTGATCACTTGCTGTACCTGCATACTATCTTTTTGTGTTTCATGCACAAGTACCCCCAGGTCCCGCTGTACTGCGGCACTTTGCAATTTTTCTCCATTTAAATAATAACTTGCTCTTTGATTTTTTTTTTGTCCCAAAGCGCTTTACAGCCAATGAAGTGCATTTAAAGTATAGCCACTGTTGTAATGTAGGAAACACGGCACTGCAAGCTCCCGCAAACTGCAATGAGATAATGACCAGATAATGTGTTTTTGCGATGTTGATTAAGCGATAAATATTGGACCAGGACACCGGGAATAAACTCCCCTGCTCGTCTTCGAAATAGCGCCGCGGGATCTTTTATGGTCACCTGAGAGAGCAGACGGGGCCTCGGTTTAACGTCTCATCCGAAAGACGGCACCTCCGACAGTGCAGCACTGCGCTGGGAGTGTCAGCCTGGATTTATGTGCTCAAGTCCCTGGAGTGGGACTTGAACCCACAACCTTCTGAGGCATGAGTGATACCAACTGAGCCACGGCCGACACAGGCCACAGAGGGGAGCTGCCTGGGTACCTCCTGAGGAGGAGGCTGATGAAGTGGATGAGGAAGTGGAGGATGCAGAGGAACGTGCATGGCTGACAGAGCTGTGTGGCAGCAAATTCATCATCATCGGCAGTACCTCGAGATCGAGGAACACTTGCTTCCACTCTGAAAGTGAGTTCTCAGGTGACTGAACAGTCCAATACGGGAATTACAGTCTCTGTCGCAGGTGGGACAGACAGTGGTTGAGGGAAGGGGAGGGTGGGACTGGTTTGCCGCACGCTCCTTCCGCTGCCTGCGCTTGACTTCTGCATGCTCTCGGCGACGAGACTCGAGGTGCTCAGCGTCCTCCCGGACGCACTTCCTCCACTTAGGGCGGACTGGTCTTTGGCCAGGGGCTCCCGGGTGTCGGTGGGGATGTTGCACTTTATCAGGGAGGCTTTGAGGGTGTCCTTGAAACGTTTCCTCTGCCCACCTGGGGCTCGCTTGCCGTGTAGGAGTTCAGAGTAGAGCGCTTACTTTGGGAGTCTTGTGTCGGGCCTGCGAACAATGTGGCCCGCCCAACGGAGTTGATCAGGTGTGGTCAGTGCTGCGATGCTGGGGATGTTGGCCTGGACGAGGACACTAATGTTGATGCGTCTGTCCTCCCAGGGGATTTGCAGGATCTTGCGGAGACATCGTTGGTGGTATTTCTCCAGCGATTTGAGGTGTCTACTGTACATGGTCCATGTCTCTGAGCCATACAGGAAGGTGGCAAATTATGGAGGTGATATTCTCCTGAACTACCCCTCCACTCCCCAGAGAATCCATCCAGCCTCGTCCTGATACCAGTCAATGCCCTCAAACCACACTGCATGGGGGCACCTGTTACATCAACAACAACAACTTGCATTTATATAGCCCCTTTAATGTAGTGCAACGTCCCAAGGCGCTTCACAGGAGTAGTATGAGATAAAAATTTTACACCGAGCCACATAAGTAGAAATTAGGGCAAGTGACCATAAGCTTGGTCAAAGAGGCAGGTTTTAAAGAGCATCTTGAAGGAGGAAAGAGAGGTAGAGAGGCGGAGAGGTTTAGGGAGGGAGTTCCAGAGCTTGGGGCCCAGGCAGCAGAAGGCACGGCCACCGATGGTGGAGCGATTATAATCAGGGATGCTCAGGAGGGCAGAATTAGAGGAGCGCAGACATCTCGGGGGGGGGGGGGGGTTGTGGGGCTGGAGGAGATTACAGAGATAGAGAGGGGCGAGGGCCAAGGAGGGATTTGAAAATAAAGATGAGAATTTTGAAATCGAGGCGTCGCTTAACCGGAAGCCAATGTAGGTCAGCGAGCACAGGGGGGTGATGGGTGAGCGGGACTTGTTGCGAGTTAGGACACGGGCAGCCGAGTTTTGGATCACCTCTAATTTACGGGTAGAATGTGGGAGGCCAGCCAGGAGCGGGTTGGAATAGCCAAATCTTGAGGTAACAAAGGCATGGACGAGGGCTTCAGCAGCGGATGAGCTGAGGCAACGGTGGAGGCGGGCGATGTCACGGAGGTGCGATTAGGAGGTCTTAAGTTATGCTGCGGATATGTGCTCGAAAGCTCATTTCTGGATGGAATACGACACCAAGGTTGCGAACAGTCTGGTTCAGCCTCAGACAGGAGTCGGGGAGAGGGATGGAGTCAGTGGCTGGGGGACGGAGTTAGTGGCGGGGACCAAAAACAATGGCTTCAAGAAGATGATGAAGACCGACAGTTATAACAAATCAAAAATAGTCTGCTTCCACTCCAAAAACAACCTCCCGGACAAATGGTGAAATGACTGATGCCATCTACAAATCACTCTTGTGCAAAGCCCTCGTGCCAGCCTTGTGTACTCGTTTACCTGTTCTGGTGCTCCGACGAGGTTAGTCCCCAGAGGCTGCAGCGTGGGAGGTGAAAGGTTGCCGAACTTACGCTGAGGGCATGTGAGAAGGCCCATGGCGGGCGACCTCAGGGAGCTCTGGCCGTCGAAGACCCGGCTGCGGAATGCTGGGCCTCGGCTGTGACGGGGCTGGCCGGCCCAGCTGCCTGTCTGGCACCAACGCGGGCATCGGTCGGGAGGCTGGCAGGAGAGCAGGCTTGCTGGCATCCCCAAGCGAGGATAAGCAGGCGCCTGCCCCAGGGATACAAGGCTACTCCCGGGAGGCGGGGGGGGGGTGGTGCGGGGGAAGGACTGAGCCTCAGCGCTCTCCCAGTGCACACCCTGACAACAGAGTGCAGGTGTGCTGCGAGTGCTCTCAGAGCCCGTGTCCACCCTCTCCTGCAGGCCTTGTAAGCACCGAAGAGACGCTGGGCCTGGAGACCAACGAGACAGACGAGCTTCCTCCAACGCAGACCGAGCTGCCACCAGAGGCTCCCGCGGTGCTCGCATTCGCGGCATGGTTGACCCAGTGTCAGCCCGTGGCCTAGTGGGCAGCACCCTCGCCTCTGAGTCAGAAGGTTGTGGGTTCAAGTCCCACTCCAGGCACATAAATCCTGGCTGACACTCCAGTGCAGTGCTGAGGGAGAGCCGCACTGTCGGAGGTGCCATTTTTTCGGATGAGACGTTAAACCGAGGCCCCGTCTGCTCTCTCAGGTGGACGTAAAAGATCCCACGGCACTATTTCGACGGAGAGCAGGGGAGTTATCCCCAGTGTCCTGGCCAATATTTATCCCTCAATCAACATAACAAAAAAAACCAGATTATCTGGTCATTAGCACATTGCTGTTTGTGGGAGCTTGCTGTGCACAAATTGGCTGCCACGTTTCCCACATTACAACAGTGACTGCACTCCAAAAGTACTTCATTGGCTGTAAAGCGCTTTGAGACATCCCGTGGTCGTGAAAGGCGCTATATAAATGCAAGCCTTTCTTTTTTTCTTTTGCGTGTTCTCAATGCCGTGCGCGACGACAGTACACAAGCTGGAGCGGGACTCCTCCATGTTCTCCAGTATTGTCGGCCAGCTCGCTGGCTGGTTGGCAGCCCAGTGCTTTGAGTCGGTCTGCGTGGATTTGCCGTCAGTCTCCTTGTGTATGGTGGGCCCTCGATCTCGTCATCTGCACTCTGTGTAACAGGACGAGGATGTGAGCTACTTCCTGGGCCGCCCTACCCCCTGCCCTTGCTCCAGTTCTGGGTGGGCCGGCAGGTACAGACCCCTCTAGCCCACCCTCTGTAATACCAGTCGCCGAGCTGGTGTCTGCAAGTTTAAGGTCAAGCGACGCTTCCTCTCCAGCAGTGCTGCCCCTCCTGCTATTTTTCTGCTCCTTGAAGGCTGCCACCTCTGCCTACCTGCTCGCCTTGATACCCCTCTGTAATGTATTTGCTTCATGGGTTCTTTGCTTAAGAATTCATCGCAACACATTGCTATTAAGAACTAGTTGGTTTATCAGCAAAGGTTTAACAATCACACGACATATTACCAGTTCATCCACCAGGCTCACAGCCACCTGCCTCATCGTGGATCCCCCGAACCCAACTGGCTGGGGTTTTATTGAGTCTTACACAACATAAGAACATAAGAAATAGGAGCAGGAGTAGGCCATACGGCCCCTCGAGCCTGCTCCGCCATTTAATACGATCATGGCTGATCCGATCATGGACTCAGGTCCACTTCCCAGCTGCTCCCTATAACCCCTTATCGGTTAAGAATCTGTCTATCTCCGCCTTAAATATATTCAATGTCCCAGCTTCCACAGCTCTCTGAGGCAGCAAATTCCACAGATTTACAACCCTCAGAGAAGAAATTCCTCCTCATCTCAGATTTAAATGAGCGGCCCCTTATTCTAAGATCATTCCCTCTAGTTCTAGTCTCCTCCATCAGTGGAAGCATCGTTTCTGCATCCACCTTGTCAAGCCCCCTCATAATCTTACACATTTCAATAAGATCACCTCTCATTCCAGTGAGTAGAGACCCAACCTCCTCAACCTTTCCTCATAAGTCAACCCCCTCATCCCTGGAATCAACCGAGTGAACCGTCTCTGAACTGCCTCCAAAGCAAGTATATCCTTTCGTAAATATGGAAACCAAAACTGCACGCAGTATTCCAGGTGTGGCCTCACCAATACCCAAGAGTCTTGCGAACATCACATGGCTGGCTTGGCCACGCCCAATGCAACAGCTCTACAAATCTGTGAGCAACCTCACAGGGGCATACATTACACCCTCCTGCCATCTGGTGGATGGAAGATGCCCACCCACCTGTCGACCCCCTCCACCAGCAGAGGAACGCGGTGGGGGGGGGCACAGTTTCCCCTGTTCCAGTCATTTGCCGCAGTCACCAGTTAAAGTGGATTTAGCGAGTTGTAAAGGGACACGGCAAGTAACGCTGGCAGTGCACCAATTTCTTTTAACGAAAAAGAAAGACTTGCATTTCTATAGCGTCTTTCACGACCACTGAATGTCTCATAGAAACATAGAAAATAGGTGCAGGAGTAGGCCATTCGGCCCTTCGAGCCTGCACCGCCATTCAATGAGTTCATGGCTGAACATGCAACTTCAGTACCCCATTCCTGCTTTCTCGCCATACCCCTTGATCCCCCTAGTAGTAAGGACTCCATCTAACTCCTTTTTGAATATATTTAGTGAATTGGCCTCAACAACTTTCTGTGGTAGAGAATTCCACAGGTTCACCACTCTCTGGGTGAAGAAGTTTCTCCTCATCTCGGTTCTAAATGGCTTACCCCTTATCCTTAGACAGTGTCCCCTGGCTCTGGACTTCCCCAACATTGTGAACATTCTTCCTGCATCTAACCTGTCTAAACCCGTCAGAATTTTAAACGTTTCTATGAGGTCCCCTCTCATTCTTCTGAACTCCAGTGAATACAAGCCCAGTTGATCCAGTCTTTCTTGATAGGTCAGTCCCACCATCGCAGGAATCAGTCTGGTGAACCTTCGCTGCACTCCCTCAATAGCAAGAATGTCCTTCCTCAAGTTAGGAGACCAAAACTGTACACAATACTCCAGGTGTGGCCTCACCAAGGCCCTGTACAATTGTAGCAACACCTCCCTGCCCCTGTACTCAAATCCCCTCGCTATGAAGGCCACCATGCCATTTGCTTTCTTAACCGCCTGCTGTACCTGCATGCCAACCTTCAATGACTGATGTACCATGACACCCAGGTCTCGTTGCACCTCCCCTTTTCCTAATCTGTCACCATTCAGATAATAGTCTGTCTCTCTGTTTTTACCACCAAAGTGGGTAACCTCACATTTATCCACATTATACTTCATCTGCCATGCATTTGCCCACTCACCTAACCTATCCAAGTCACTCTGCAGCCTCCTAGCATCCTCCTCACAGCTCACACTGCCACCCAACTTAGTGTCATCCGCAAATTTGGAGATACTACATTTAATCCCCTCGTCTAAATCATTAATGTACAATGTAAACAGCTGGGGCCCCAGCACAGAACCTTGCGGTACCCCACTAGTCACTGCCTGCCATTCTGAAAAGTACCCATTTACTCCTACTCTTTGCTTCCTGTCTGCCAACCAGTTCTCAATCCACGTCAGCACACTACCCCCAATCCCATGTGCTTTAATTGTGCACATTAATCTCTTGGGTGGGACCTTGTCAAAGCGCTTTACAGCCAATGAAGCACTTTTTGGAGTGTGTAGTCACTGTTGTAATGTGGGAATCGCGCAGCCAATTTGCGCACAGCAAGCTCCCACAAACAGCAATGTAATAGTGACCAGATAATCTGTTTTGGTGGTGTTGATTGAGGGATAAATATTGGCCAGGACACCGGGGTTTAATGTCTCATCCCAAAGATGGCATCTTAACTTCAGGGTGACCATTTTGGGGTCTGAGTTGGGTCCACGTGGTTGGGAGTGTGGTCCACGCATGGGGCCAATTCCATGCCCCAAAATGGGCTCAAATATCTACCGCCACATCTTATTGTATTAAGTGGAACCATCAGATCTGTCAGTGTCCATCCAGCACCAACTTTGCTAATATCTTCCTTCACACGGAGTGTCTGTGACTGTCTGGCAGCCAGCACTCGTTACATGAACAGCCAAATAGATGCTGCACTCTCGACCAGTGGCAGCGACCATCAATATCATCACACCCAGGATAAATTCAATAAAATTGGTACCTTACAGTTCAGTGCATAGGACCTTGCACTCTAACTATGGGGAAGGACAGGAAGAGGACCTCGTTCGGACAAGAATCACTCCACCATTCTCTTGGGGGTTTTTTTTCCCAGTCTTCAGCAGATATTGTTCTGCACCTGAGCTCTAAAATTGAGCAAAATACAGAGAGAGAGAATAAACGCAATTTGTCTAATTAACAAGAATCATCATCATAGGCAGTCCCTCGGAATCGAGGAAGTCTTGCTTCTGCTCTAAAAATGAGACCTTAGGTTAAAATGAGTCCTTGTGTACAAATACACAATCCATAGGGGGAGGCGAAATTGCCCCTTTGTATCGCCACGTCCGTGCCTCCGGGGGGGGCGCTAACTCGGCATAAGACTTTGGAAATTGCCCGGGAGTTTGCGAAGGCGCTGCCTCACCCCACGGTTAGCGCCCCGGGCCGCCGGTGACATCATCGCCCCATGCCAACCCGCTCTCTGGGTGCTCCTGAAAGGGGTGGTCGTGATCGTGCCGGGCCGCCATCTTGTTTGGTCTGCCGACTCTCGGGTCGGCTCAGCGATGGCCCGAGCATGTTCCGGGCCGCCATCGCGCAGACCGGCAACTCCGACCTGGATGCCGGGCTGCAGACCCGGTTCCCCCGCTGTCCTGGTGGTCCAGTCATCGGAGGCCTTACAGAGTGCATAGCTGGCCCTCCCCTTTAATCCTTCAGTGCCGCCCCCACAGGGAGTGGAGTGCGATAGATTGAGGGGCGGGAAGGGCAATTCAGCGGCGGGGGTGGGACTTTTGCGCCGGGCGCTAAAAGTCCCGACCCAGTCGGGGCGCGGGGAAATTCTGCCCTCATAAACTCTTCCTCCCTGCACCTTCACTCTGTAAAGCAAGACTCACCTCGCTCTTCCCCGTGCTCTATTTCCAGTGCCTGAGGAACTCCTCATCCGCCTCAGTCCTCCGACAGTCTACAGGCTATTTAACTCCAAGCTTGGCATTATCGAACCGCTGGTTCTCAATTTACCGTCTCTGCTTTTCCACTCTTTCAGCCTTGGCGGCATCCGGCTCCATGGCTCCAAGCCACAGGTAGATCAGGTGCAGCGACACACACCAGATCATGCAAACTATCGCCCATCAGCCCTGTGCTCGCTGACCTACTTGGACACCACGTCCCGGAGTGCCTCCATTTTTACCAATTTTCCGCCTCACGATCAATTCCCTCCCTGGCATTGCCCCTCCCCACCTCTTTAATCTCCCTCCAGCCCCATGAGAACGCTGCACTTCTCCATCGCGGGCTCCCTCCGCTCCACCATTGGCGGCCGTGCCTTCAGGCGTATAGGCTCTCAGTCCTGGAATTCTCTCCCTAAACCTCTCCGCCTCTCTGTCCTCCTTTAAGACCCTCCTTACACACAAAAGACATCAAGAGGTATGGGGAAAAAGCGGGAATATGGTGTTGAGATAGAGGATCAGCCATGATCAAACATATAAGAATTAGGAACAGGAGTAGGCCATCTAGCCCCTCGAGCCTACTCCGCCATTCACAAGATCATGGCTGATCTGGTCGTGGACTCAGCTCCACTTACCCGCCCGCTCCCCATAACCCTTAATTCCCTTATTGGTTAAAAATCTATCTATCTGCGACTTGAATACATTCAATGAGCTAGCCTCAACTGCTTCCCTGGGCAGAGAATTCCACAGATTCACAACCCTCTGGGAGAAGAAATTCCTTCTCAACTCGGTTTTAAATTGGCTCCCCCGTATTTTGAGGCTGTGCCCCCTCGTTCTAGTCTCCCCGACCAGTGGAAACAACCTCTCTGCCTCTATCTTGTCTATCCCTTTCATTATTTTAAATGTTTCTATAAGATCACCCCTCATCCTTCTGAACTCCAACGCGTAAAGACCCAGTCTACTCAATCTATCATCATAAGGTAACCCCCTCATCGTATTGAATGGCAGTGCAGACTCGAAGGGCCGAATGGCCTACTACTGCTCCTATTTTCTATGCTTCCCTCTTTAGCCAACCTTTTGATCACCCGTCCTAATATCTCATTATTATTTCCCACATTACAACAGTGACTGCACTCCAAAAGTACTTCATTGGCTGTAAAGCGCTTTGAGACGTCCGGTGATTGAGAAAGGCGCTATATAAATCCAAGTCTTTTTTCTTTTTTATATGACTTGGCATCAATTTTTGGCTGATTAGGCTCCTGTGTATTTCCTTAGCTTTTTAAATTATTTTCAGTATCAGTCCACTAGTTTTCAGTGATTTCTGTATTTGGCCTCTAAATCTCTGCTCCTCCACAATCCCTCGTTTTTCATTATTTAGAAAATACTCTGATCTATCTTGCTTGGGTCCAAAGTGGATGATCCTCTATGTTCTCACGTTGAACTGCATCTGCCACAGTTTGGCCCACTCACAGAATCACCATCAGTGTCTCTTTGCAACTTTCTGTTCCCATTTACATTATTTACATCGTCACCAAACTTAGTGTGGTCAGTGCACTTGGCTATCCAGCTCGCCATTCCTCATCCAGGTCATGGATAAATGTAGTGCAAAGCTGAGGCTCCAGTGCAGACCCCTGGTGGAAACCACGTGAGATATTCTGCTACATACCCATGGGGGATGTTATTTATATGGGCTTCCATCAGGGATTTGATAAGGTTCCATACATGTGACTTTTACCAAAAATGGAAGCATATTGGATTGGATTTTCGGCTTTTGGGGCGATAATGGCGGCGGGGCGGGAAAGTTAGCAGCCGGGAATAGTTTGCGCCTCAGTAGGTAAGTTTGGGCAGCTGGGCCCTGAGTCAGTGTTAAGGGAGGCGTTGTACACCCCTTGTGGCGCAAAGGTGGGAAACTCCCGAGCTAAAGAGCTGGGCCGGGAGTGCTCCGAGAGACATCTGGGAGGGGAGGGACGACTTATCAAAAACACAAAAACATTGCCCACGCCACCACAACAAAAATCACTGAAAAAATTTAAAGAACAATCAATCGCACTTACCTCAGGAGTCCATTACTCACCTCTTTGCCGACGTGATTTCCCAGGCGGTCATGGTGGGCGGACGGGTCGGGCAGGAGCCCAAACTCGGGCCGGTGTTGCAACCAGGGGCGTTGCACACCCAGCGCAGCTCTTCCGGTTTGTGATTGTGATTGTATTAAGTTCCTCCTCCCTCCTTAGACACCCTCTTTCTCTTCATATGCATGCAAAAATCTTTAGTACAGATTGAACCTCCCTTATCCAGAACTCCATTATCCGGGACCACCCCTCGTCCAGAACCATTCCCAGCCACCGGGTGGCGCATGCGCAGAACTCCGACATGAACAAATTGAAATCCTTCCTCGCTGCCGACTCCTGCGATCCACCGCCCCCCCCCCTCCCCTCCCCCAATGATCTCTCTGCCGCACTCCCAGGCCCAAGCCAGACAGTCCCGATATCCCCTTGCTCAGTACCCATACCATCCAATTTAATGTGACCATCCCTCGTCCGAAAAAATCCCTTATCCAGAACAGGCCAGGTCCCCAGAGTTCGGGTAAGGGAGGTTCAATCTGTATTATACTTGATATCCCTCGCAAGTTTTTTCTCTTGTTCCTTTTGGCAGCCCTTACCACATTCCTTGTATCCCTTTGTTGTTCTTTCGATCTCTCCAAGCCCTCGGGATCTTCACCGTTCTTGGCATTTGTGCAAGGCCTTTCCACTCTCTCTCACCTCTTTTGTTGACAAGGTTGTTTAATTACACATGTAGCTCTCTTGCCCTTTAATGGCCTGTACAGGTTTGTATTGTACCAAATACTTCTCTGGACACATCCCACTGTGCATCTATAATAAGAACATAAGATCATAAGAATTACATAAGAAATAGGAGCAGGAGTAGGCAATACGGCCCCTCGAGCCTGCTCCGCCATTTAATAAGATCATGGCTGATCCGATCATGGACTCAGCTCCACTTCCCTGCCCACACCCCATAACCCCTTATCCCCTTATTGTTTAAGAAACTGTCTATTTCTGTCTTAAATTTATTCAATGACCCAGCTTCCACAGCTATTGTAGGCAGCGAATTCCACAGATTTACAACCCTCTGAGAGAAGAAATTCCTCCTCGTCTCAGTTTTAAATGGGCGGCTCCTTATGCTAAGATTATGCCCTCTAGTGCTAGTCTCCCCCATCAGTGGAAATATCCTCTCTGCATCCACCTTGTCAAGCCCCCTCATAATCTTATACGTTTCGGTAAGATCTCATTCTTCTGAATTCCAATGAGTAGAGGCCCAAACCTACTCAACCTTTCCTCGTAAGTCAACCCCCTCATCCCTGGAATCAACCTAGTGAACCTTATCTGAACTGTCTCCAAAGTAAGTAGATCCTTTCGTAAATATGGAAACCAAAACTGCACGCAGTATTCCAGGTGTGGCCTCACTAATACCTTATAGAGCTGTAGCAAGACTACTCTGCTTTTATCCCCGTTGCAATAAAGGCCAAGATTCCATTGGGCTTCCTGATCACTTGCTGTACCTGCATACTAACCTTTTGTGTTTCATGCACAAGTACCCCCAGGTCCCGCTGTACTGCGGCACTTTGCAATCTTTCTCCATTTAAATAACAGCTTGCTCTTTGATTTTTTTTCTGCCAAAGTGCATGACCTCACACTTTCCAACATTATACTCCATTTGCCAAATTTTTGCCCACTCACTTAGCCTGTCTATGTCCTTTTGCAAATTTTGTGCATCTTCCTCACACATTGCTTTTCCTCCCATCTTTGTATCGTCAGCAAACTTGACTACGTTACACTCAGTCCCTTCGTCCAAGTCGTTAATATAGATTGTAAATAGTTGGGGACCCAGTACTGATCCCTGCGGCACCCCACTAGTTACTGGTTGCCAACCAGAGAATGAACATTTATCCCGACTCTCTGTTCTCTGTTAGTTAGCCAATCCTCTATCCATGCTAATACAGGCAACTCTCGATTATCCGGGTCCCTCGGGGACCGGGTAAACGATTTCTCTGTTAGAGCGAGTTGGTGCAGGCTCGACAGAGGCACTGGACCTGTGTGCGAACAGCAGTGGGAGCTGAGGCAAGGCACAGCACTTAAAAGCAGGGCTCAACAGGTAACATTCGAAAGGAACATCAGAGTTTCAAAGTGACGTCACACACACGGAATTTTAAAAGCTGTTACAACGGTGTCCTGTTGCATCCGTGTGTGGATAATCGAGAGTTGCCTGTATATTACCCCCAACCCCATGAACTTTTATCTTGTGCAGTAACTTTTTATGTGGCACCTTGTCAAATGCCTTCTGGAAATCCAAATACACCACATCCACTGGTTCCCCTTTATCCACCCTGTTCGTTACATTCTCAAAGAACGCCAGCAAATTTGTCAAACATGACTTCCCCTTCATAAATCCATGCTGACTCTGCCTGACTGAATCTTGCTTTTCCAAATGTCCTGCTACTGCTTCTTTAATAATGGACTCCAACATTTTCCCAACCACAGATGTTAAGCTAACTGGTCTATAGTTTCCTGCTTTTTGTCTGCCTCCTTTTTTAAATAGGGATGTTACATTTGCAGTTTTCCAATCTGCTGGGACCTCCCCAGAATCCAGGGAATTTTGGTAAATTACAACCAATGCATCCACAATCCCTGCCGCTACTTCTCTTAAGACCCTAGGATGCAAGCCATCAGGTCCAAGGGATTTATCTGCCTTTAGTCCCATTATCTTACTGAGAACCACCTCCTTAGTGATTGTGATTGTGTTAAGTTCCTCCCCCTCATAGCCCCTTGACTATCTATTGTCAAAATATTGTTAGTGTCCTCTACCGTAAAGACTGATACAAAATATTTGTTCAGAGTTTCTGCCATTAGGAGCTGGAGTAGGCCATAAGGCCCCTCGAGCCTGCTCCGCCATTCAATGAGATCATGGCTGATCTTCTACCTCAACCCCACTTTCCTGCACTGTTCCCATATCCCTTGATTCCCTTAATATCCAAAAATCTATCGATCTCTGTCTTGAATATACTCAAAGACTGAGCCTCCACAGCCCTCTGAGGTAGAGAATTCCAAAGATTCACCACCCTCTGAGCGAAGATGTTTCTCCTCATCTCAGTCCCACATGGCCAACCCCTTATTCTGAGACTGTGACCCCTGGTTCTAGACTCCCCAGCCAGAGAAAACATCCTCCCTGCATGTACCCTGTCGAGCCCTGTAAGAATTTCGTATGTTTCAAGTTAAGTTTAATTATACACTTTCATGTGAAGGAATTACCAGTGTGTAACGGTGCAGCTATCTGAGACAATGCGCAACAAGGTTATGTTAAATAAAAAACATTTAATCCGACTATTTGTCTGAAATCATAAGTATAACTGTCAAAAACACCCCACCTCACCTCACAACACATTTTATAACATTGACATCAATCAAATGGTCAGCAGTTCCAGCAACACAGAACATAAATACAAACCCTCACCCCAGACCTTACAACAAATTTCATACACCAAGCTGGAGATATTACAAAGCCATCACCAGCGGACATGCATCTCATTTTCTTTCCCCCCCACCACCCCTTTCTTCTCCCCCTTCCCCTCCTGACTCCACGCTGCCTGGCCGAGGCGCCCCTCAGATGGTGCCTCATTGCGGGGGGGGGGGCGTGAAGGCAGAGCCGGTGATTGCAAGGATACAGGAGAGGAGGGTCCAGAGGTGGGAACCTTCTCCGAGCCAGAGCAAGATAATGTAACGCCTCAGTTTGAAAAAGGGGGCAGACAAAAGGCAGGTAACTATAGGCCGGTTAGTTTAACATCTGTAGTGGGGAAAATGCTTGAAGCTATCATTAAGGAAGAAATAGCGGGACATCTGGATAGGAATAGTGCAATCAAGCAGACGCAACATGAATTCATGAAGGGGAAATCATGTTTAACTAATTTACTGGAATTCTTTGAGGATATAACGAGCATGGTGGATAGAGGTGTACCGATGGATGTGGTGCATTTAGATTTCCAAAAGGCATTCGATAAGGTGCCACACAAAAGGTTACTGCAGAAGATAAAGGTACGCGGAGTCAGAGGAAATGTATGAGCATGGATCGAGAATTGGCTGGCTAACAGAAAGCAGAGAGTCGGGATAAATGGGTCCTTTTCGGGTTGGAAATCAGTGGTTAGTGGTGTGCCACAGGGATTGGTGCTGGGACCACAACTGTTTACAATATACATAGATGACCTGGAAGAGGGGACAGAGTGTAGTGTAACAAAATTTGCAGATGACACAAAGATTAGTGGGAAAGCGGGTTGTGTAGAGGACACAGAGAGGCTGCAAAGAGATTTAGATAGGTTAAGCGAATGGGCTAAGGTTTGGCAGATGGAATACAATGTCGGAAAGTGTGAGGTCATCCACTTTGGAAAAAAAAACAGTAAAAGGGAATATTATTTGAATGGGGAGAAATTACAACATGCTGAGGTGCAGAGGGACCTGGGGGTCCTTTGCATGAATCCCAAAAAGTTAGTTTGCAGGTGCAGCAGGTAATCAGGAAGACGAATGGAATGTTGGCCTTCATTGCGAGAGGAATGGAGTACAAAAGCAGGGAGGTCCTTCTGCAACTGTATAGGGTATTGGTGAGGCCGCACCTGGAGTACTGCGTGCAGTTTTGGTCACCTTACTTAAGGAAGGATATACTAGCTTTGGAGGGGGTACAGAGACGATTCACTAGGCTGATTCCGGAGATGAGGGGGTTACCTTATGATGATAGATTGAGTAGACTGAGTCTTTACTCGTTGGAGTTCAGAAGGATGAGGGGTGATCTTATAGAAACATTTAAAATAACAAAAGGGATAGCCAAGGTAGAGGCAGAGCGGTTGTTTCCACTGATCGGAGAGACTAGAACTAGGGGGCACAGCCTCAAAATACGGGGGAGCCAATTTAAAACCGAGTTGAGAAGGAATTTCTTCTCCCAGAGGGTTGTGAATCTGTGGAATTCTCTGCCCAGGGAAGCAGTTGAGGCTAGCTCATTGAATGTATTCAAGTCACAGATAGATAGATTTTTAACCAATAAGGGAAATTAAGGGTTACGGGGAGCGGGCGGGTAAGTGGAGCTGAGTTCACGGCTAGATCAGCCATGATCTTATTGAATGGCGGAGCAGGCTCGAGGGGCTAGATGGCCTACTCCTGTTCCTAATTCTTATGTTCTTATGTTTATGTAAGATGTTGCTCCTGGCTCGCATGTGTCATTGTCAATGGGGGTGCGGCAGCTTGGGGTGCAGTGCCGCGCTCCGGGACCACTGGGAGGCCTCTGCCGCCAGTATTCCTGGCTTTCACATCCAGGGCCTCTGACATCCGTGCAACGCACTCCGTCATAGAAACATAGAAACATAGAAAATAGGTGCAGGAGTAGGCCATTCGGCCCTTCGAGCCTGCACCACCATTCAATAAGATCATGCCTGATCATTCTCTCAGTATCCCTTTCCAGCTTTCTCTCCATAACCCTTGATCCCCTTAGCCATAAGGGCCCTATCTCACTCCCTCTTGAATATATCCAATGAACTGGCATCAACAACTCTCTGCGGCAGGGAATTCCACAGGTTGACAACTCTCTGAGTGAAGAAGTTTCTCCTCATCTCAGTCCTAAATGGCCTACCTCTTATCCTAAGACTATGTCCCCTGGTTCTGGGCTTCCTACCAACATCGGGAACATTCTATCCGCATCTAACCTGTCCCGTCCCGTCAGAATCTTTTTTGTTTCTATGAGATCTCCTCTCATCCTTCTAAACTCCAATGCATAAAGATCTAGTTGATCCGGTCTCTCCTCTTACGTCAGTCCAGCCATCCCGGGAATCAGTCTGGTGAACCTTCGCTGCACTCCCTCAATAGCAAGAACGTCCTTCCTCAGATTAGGAGACCAAAACTGAACACAATATTCCAGGTGAGGCCTCACCAAGGCCCTGTAGAACTGCTCCTATACTCAAATCCCCTAGCTATGAAGGCCAACATACCATTTGCCTTCTTCACCGCCTGCTGTACCTGTAAGCCAACTTTCTATGACTGATGAACCATGACACCCAGGTCTCGTTGCACCTCCCCTTTTCCTAATCTACCGCCATTCAGATAATATTCTGTCTTCGTGTTTTTGCTCCCAAAGTGGATAACCTCACATTTATCCACATTATATTGCATCTGCCATGCATTTGCCCACTCACCTAACCTGTCCAAGTCACCCTGCAGCCTCTTAGCATCCCCCTCACAGCTCACACCGCCACCCAGTTTAGTGTCATCCGCAAACTTGGAGATATTACACTCAATTCCTTCATCTAAATAATAAAGTATATTGCAAAGAGCTGGGGTCCCAGCACTGAGCCCTGCGGCACTCCACTAGTCAGTGCCTGCCATTCTGAAAAGGACCCGTTTACCCCAACTCTCTGCTTCCTGTCTGCCAACCAGTTCTCTATCCACATCAGTATATTACCCCCAATACTATGTGCTTTGATTTTGCACACCAATCTCTTGTGTGGGACCTTGTCAAAAGCCTTTTGAAAGTCCAAATACACCACATCCACTGGTTCTCCCTTGTCCACTCTACTAGTTACATCCTCAAAAAATTCTAGAAGATTTGTCAAGCATGATTTCCCCTTCGTAAATCCATGCTGACTTGGACTGATCCTGTCACTGCTTTCCAAATACGCTGCTATTTCATCCTTAACAATTGATTCCAACATTTTCCCCACTACTGATGTCAGGCTAACCGGTCTATAATTACTCACTTTCTCGCTCCCTCCCTTTTTAAAAAGTGGTGTTACATTAGCTACCCTCCAGTCCATAGGAACTGATCCAGAGTCGATAGACTGTTGGAAAATGACCACCAATGCATCCACTATTTCTAGGGCCGCTTCCTTAAGTACTCTGGGATGCAGACTATCAGACCCGGGGATTTATCGGCCTTCAATCCCATCAATTTCCCCCACACAATTTCCCGCCTAATAAAGATATCCTTCAGTTCCTCCTTCTCACTAGACCTTTGGTCCCCTAGTATTTCCGGAAGGTTATTGTGTCTTCCTTCGTGAAGACAGAACCAAAGTATTTGTTTAATTGGTCTGCCATTTCTTTGTTCCCCATTATAAATTCACCTGAATCCAACTGTAAGGGACCTACGTTTGTCTTCACTAATCTTTTTCTCTTCACATATCTATCAAAACTTTTGCAGTCAGTTTTTATGTTCCCGGCAAGCTTCTTCTTGTGTTTTATTTTCCCCCTCCTAATTAAACCCTTTGTCCTCCTCTGCTGAATTCTAAATTTCTCCCAGTTCTCAGGTTTGCTGCTTTTTCTGGCCAATTTATATGCCTCTTCCTTGGATTTAACACTATCCTTAATTTCCCTTGTTAGCCACAGTTGAGCCACCTTCCCCGTTTTATTTTTACTCCAGACAGTGATGTACAATTGCTGAAGTTCATCCATGTGATCTCTAAATGTTTGCCATTGCCTATCCACCGTCAACACTTTAAGTATCATTTGTCAGTCTATTCTAGCTAATTTACGCCTCAAATCATTGAAGTTACCTTTCCTTAAGTTCAGGACCCTAGTTTCTGAATTAACTGTGTCACTCTCCATCTTAATAAAGAATTCTACCATGTTATGGTCACTCTTCCCCAAGGGGCCTCGCACAACAAGATTGCTAATTAGTCCTTTCTCATTCGACATCACCCAGTCTAGGATGGCCAGCTCTCTAGTTGGTGCCTCGGCATATTGGTCTAGAAAACCATCCCTAATACTCCTCCACCCTATTGCTACCAGTTTGGTTGGCCCAATCAATATGTAGATTAAAGTCATCCATGATAACTGCTGTACCTTTATTGCACGCATCCCTAATTTCTTGTTTGATGCTGTCCCCAACCTCACTACTCGCATTTTCTGCCCTTTGGTATTCCATAGCTCCACCCATACCGATTCCACATCATCCAAGCTAATGCCCTTTCGTATTATTGCATTAATTTCCTCTTTAACCAACAACACCACCCCACCTCCTTTTCCTTTCTGTCTATCCTTCCTAAATGCTGAATACCCCTGGATGTTGAGTGCCCAGCCTTGGTCACCCTGGAGCCATGTCTCCGTGATGCCAATTACACCATAACCGTTATCTGCGCAGTTAATTCGTCCACCTTATTCCGAATACTCCTCGCATTGAGGCACAGAGCCTTCAGGCTTGTCTTTCTCACACACTTTGCTCCTTTAGAATTTTGTGTAATGCGGCCCTTTTTGCTTTAGGTTTCTTCTGCCCTCCACTTTTACTTTTCTTCTTTCTATTTTTTGCTTCTGGCCCCATTCTATTTCCCTCTATCTCCCTGCATTGGTTCCCATCCCCCTGCCATATTAGTTTAACTCCTCCCCAACAGCACTAGCAAACATTCCCCCTAGGACATTGGTTCCAGTCCTGCCCAGGTGTAGACCGTCCGGTTTGTACTGGTCCCACCTCCCCCAGAACTGGTTCCAATGTCCCAGGAATTTGAATCCCTCCCTTGTGCACCACTCCTCAAGCTACGTATTCATCTGAGCTATCCTGCGATTCCTACTCTGACTAGCACGTGGCACTGGTAGCAATCCTGAGATTACTACTTTTGAGGTCCTACTTTTTAATTTATCCCCTAGCTCCCTAAATTCATCTCATAGGACCTCATCCCATTTTTTTACCTATATCGTTGGTACCTATATGCACCACGATAACTGGCTGTTCTCCCTCCCTTTTCAGAATGCCCTGCACCCGCTCTGAGACATCCTTGACCCTTGCACCAGGGAGGCAATGTACCATCCTGGAGTCTCGGTTGCGGCCGCAGAAACGTCTATCTATTCCCCTTACAACTGAATCCCCTATCACTATCGCTCTCCCACTCTTTTTCCTGCCCTCCTGTGCAGCAGAGCCAGCCATGGTGCCATGAACTTTGCTGCTGCTGCCCTCCCCTGATGAATCATCCCCCTCAACAGTACTCAAAGCAGTGTATCTGTTTTGCAGGGGGATGACCGCAGGGGACCCCTGCACTACCTTTCTTCCACTGCTCTTCCTGTTGGTCACCCATTCCCTATCTGGCTGTGTAACCTTTACCTGCGGTCAGAGCAACTCACTAAACGTGTTCACGTCCACCTCAGCATCGTGGATGCTCCAGAGTGAATCCACCCGCAGCTCCAGTGCCACAATGCGGTCCGTTAGGAGCTGCAGGCGGATGCATTTCCCGCACACATAGTCGTCAGGGACACCGGAAGTGTCTCTGACTTCCCACATAGTACAGGAGGAGCATAACACATGTCCGAGCTGTCCTGCCATGACTTAACCCTTAGATTAACTTAATTTGGCAACAACAAGGTTACTTACTGATATAGAAAAGAAAAAGAAAAACTACTTACCAATCACCAGCCAATCACTTGTCCCCTTGGCTGTGACGTCACCTTTCGATTTCTTTCTACTTCTTGTTAGACTTCTCTCCCCGCTGTAGCTGCACCGGCTGGTCTCGCCTCGACGCTGGGCCTTTTATAGGCCTCCCCCGGACTCCCACTGTTCGGAATGGTAGTGGAATGCTGGCCAGCTGTCGGGATATGCCCCCCCATTGTCTGGAGGATCTGCTGACCTATGTCAACAGTCCACCCGGGACAAGTCTACCATGTCGGCAGTCAGACCTGCCGCGTCTAAGAAACCTCCGCGGGGTCGGCGCCGTCCTGGGGACACCTGGGGTGCCCTGTGGCGAGGTGCTTGGGCCCGATACCTCCGCAGTGGAGGTGTGAATGGCCGCAGGAGCACTCGATGGCGTTGGGGTCGAATGCGATATGGAGCCTGGTGATGCAGGCCCCTCAAAGTCTGCGCTGTTATCCGTAGAGAACGGACCCAGCAGATCGACGGGTGAGAATCGGAGCTCCTCAGCAGCAGATGGAGGATCGTCCGGTGAGTCCGACTTCTGGGCTCGGTGGCCTTGCCTTGGGACCGCGCTGCTGGCTGAACTACAAAACACAACTGAGGTTATTAGAGGAGAAGGGGGTGCTAGGGTGACAAGGTGAGTCCAGCGCTACACACAGCATACGCACGACAAATGCACCACTCTCAAAATCATCGCAGACATCACATTCCATGACCATCAACACATTCTGCAATGATTCTCATGAGGCCAGCATTATTTAACGGACACTTTTAGCAATCATCTATCATATATTATTGTTCGGATATGAGTGGGTGTGGCATCTATTGACTTTACATCACGCAATGGTGTATACTTTACTCACGTGGCATCACTGCAGGTTCTGCAGCTGCCTGCGTGGCCTACTCGGGGTGGTCCCCCACGAGTGTGAGTACCCGCTCCTCTATATCGGTGATGTCGATGATGACTGGTGGCCCCGCCCCCCACCCGTTCGCTTCTGCTCGGCCCTATTCCTCGAAACCTTCTTCTGCAAAAGGTAACAACAGGACGACATGAGATTCATTGCATGATATCATTGCTCGGAACTGTCACAGAGACTGATACAACACATAAGCGACAGATGTAATCATTGATTATTACGCTAATTATCATTCTTTACCTAAAGACGTACACCGTGACCGCAGGCTTGGAGTACAACATTCCTGATAAAAGTGAAAGACCTCACATTTGATTTTAATCACTCATGATACTTACAAATCAAATTATATAAATATATAAGTACATGTAAATAAATGTAATACTTACTCTGGCAGATCCGACAAGATCGTTCCATCGCTTGAGGCATGGGTTGCCCTCATGCACCTCATTGGTCGCCGATGAGATTACCTCTGCTATCTCGGCCCATGTCTTCTGGTAAGCCTTTGGGTGGGCTTCCCACGCCCTCCCTGGGTCAATTGACCACAGCGTGACTCGACCTCCTGCATGAGGGAGGCATTTGCCTCGTCCGAGAATCTCCTCGCTCTCTTTCGTCCTCCCAATTGTTCCTCCCCCAGCTCACTGCTTTTGCCAGCGTCAGTCTCCACAGCATGCTGTGTCACCTCCATTATAGACACTAAATTAGAGAAAATATTTGGCTGGTAACAGCTAACTTTTGTCACACAATTTTGTATTAAGGTCGAAATTCTCCCTCCTACCTCCCAAAGAAAGCAGCCAAACAAGCCCCCTCACACACGCCTTCACTCACTGCTCCCTCTCTGCTCACTCTCCTCTTCTGCACATGTAATGATGACCCCTGACCTCCTGAAACACAGGAAACGAGCGTTGCCATGCTGTTGCTAAGCGACACTTTACGGCAGAAGGTCAGAGATTTAACGCTAACGTCCATTTCAGATCGCTCGCGGAAATGCCCATTTTATAAAATGGAAACTAGGGGGTTTGAAAATGGGCGATAATCCGGTATTTCCCACGCCGGAAATAACAGCTATTTTTGGGCGATCTGCACAAAAGTGTAAAGTCTAGCCCAAAGTCACCGTGTTATAGTCACCGTGTTATAGTCACTGTTAGCTCGGTGCTCCCTTAGCTAGTAAGTTCCTTCCCTTGACTGTTGACTAATTCTAACACTATTTATGATAAGAACATAAGAACATAGGAATTAGGAACAGGAGTAGGCCATCTAGCCCCTCGAGCCTGCTCCGCCACTCAATAAGATCATGATCTGGACTTTGCTCTCGTTTCTCTTCCTATCTTTCAGCTATTTTCACTTTCATTATTATCTCTGCCTGATCCCCCTCCCCCGCACGTGCCACAATCCCCTTTATTGGTTGAAAGTGCCTTATACCTCCCGACTTAGCCTTTCACCTTGGACTTGGTTCCAACCGGTTCAGGTGCTGCCCACTCCAGCACGACCGCTCTTTCCTGTGCCAGCTCTGGTGCCAGTGTTCAATAAAATGGGGCCCCTCATTCCCACACCAGTATTTCAGCCAAGCATTCACTTTCCCCGAGCTGTTTATCCCTATGACAATTAGCACGAGGCTTCGATAATAATCCCACTCTCGAGGTCTGAATGTTTAACTTAGCTCCTTTTTAAAAAATTTGTTCCTGGGATGTAGGCGTCGCTGGCAAGGCCGGCATTTATTGCCCATTCCTAATTGCCCCTTGAGAAGGTGGTGGTGAGCTGCCTTCTTAAACCGCTGCAGTCCGTGTGGTGAAGGTGCTCCCACAGTGCTGTTGGGAGGGAGTTCCAGGATTTTGATCCAGCGATGATGTGGAAAAGATACTAGAATCTATCATAGAAACATAGAAACATAGAAAATAGGTGCAGGAGTAGGCCATTCGGCCCTTCGAGCCTGCACCGCCATTCAATAAGATCATGGCAGATCATTCCCTCAGTACCCCTTTCCTGCTTTCTCTCTATACCCCTTGATCCCCTTAGCCATAAGGGCCATATCTAACTCCCTCTTGAATATATCCAATGAACTGGCATCAACAACTCTCTGCGGCAGGGAATTCCACAGGTTAACAACTCTCTGAGTGAAGAAGTTTCACCTCATCTCAGTCCTAAATGGCCTACCCCTTATCCTAAGACTATGTCTCCTGGTTCTGGACTTCCCCAAAATCTGGAACATTCTTTCCGCATCTAACCTGTCCAGTCCCATCAGAATCTTAAATGTTTCTTTCAGATCCCCTCTTATCCTTCTAAACTCCAATGTATAAAGGCCCAGTTGATCCAGTCTCTCCTCATATGACAGTCCAGCTATCTGTGGAATCAGTCTGTGAACCTTCGCTGCACTCCCTCAATAGCAAGAACGTCCTTCCTCAGATTAGGAGACCAAAACTGTACACAATATTCCAGGTGAGGCCTCACTAAGGCCCTGTAGAACTGCAGTAAGACCTCCCTGCTCCTATACTCAAATCCCCTAGCTATGAAGGCCAACATACCATTTGCCTTCTTCACCGCCTGCTGTACCTGCATGCCCACTTTCAGTGACTGATGAACCATGACACCTAGGTCTCGTTGCACCTCCCCTTTTCCTAATCTGCTGCCATCCAGATAATATTCTGCCTTCGTGTTTTTGCCCCCAAAATGGATAACCTCACATTTATCCACATTATACTGCATCTGCCATGTATTTGCCCACTCACCTAACCTGTCCAAGTCACCCTGCAGCCTCTTAGCGTTCTTCTCACAGCTCACACCACCACCCAGTTTAGTGTCATCCGCAAACTTGGAGATATTACACTCAATTCCTTCATCTAAATCGTTAATGTATATTGTAAGGAGCTGGGGTCCCAGCATTGAGCCGTGCGGCACTCCACTAGTCACTGCCTGCCATTCTGAAAAGGCAGTGGGAAAGTGTCACTGAGCTCTTGGACAAGTAGGAGCTTATCAGAGGGAGTCACCATGGGTTTGAAAAAGGGAGGCCATGTCATTAATCTAGTTGACTTTTTTTGAGGAGGTCACCAGTAAGATAGACAAGGGACTGTCTTTGGATAATAAGAACATAAGAATTAGGAGCAGGAGTCGGCCATTCAGCCCCTTGAGCCTGTTCTGCCATTCAATAAGATTATGGCTGATCTTCTACCTCAACTCCACTTTCCCGCCCGATCCCCATATCCCTTGATTCCCTTAATATCCAAAAATCTATCGATCTCTGTCTTGAATATACTCAAAGACTGAGCTTCCACAGCCTATTGGGGTACAGAATTACAAAGATTCACTATCCTCTGAGAGAAGAAATTTTTCAACTCAGACCTAAATGGCTGATCCCTTATTCTGAGACTGTGACCCCTGGTTCTAGACACCCCAACAGGGGGAAACATCCTCCCTGCAGCTACCCTATCAGCTCTGTATCTACCCTATCAACGAGATCACCTGTCATTCTTCTAAACTTCAGAGAATATAGGCCTAGTCTACTCAATCTCTCATCATAGGACAATCCCCCCATCCCAGGAATCAGTCTGGTGAATCTTTGTTGTCTATATGGACGTCCAGAAGGCTTTTGATAAGGCTCCACTCAAGAGATTATTAGCAGAATTGAAAATGCATGAATTGGAGGCAAGTTTGTGACGTGGGTTGGAAATTGGTTGGGAGGTACATAAGAACATAAGAAATAGGAGCAGGAGTAGGCCATATGGCCACTCGAGCCTGCTCTGCCATTCAATAAGATCATGGCTGATCTGATCATGGACTCAGCTCCACTTACCCACCCGCTCCCCGTACCCACCCGCTCCCCGTAACCCCTTATCATTTAAGAAACTGTCTATTTCTGTCTTAAGTTTATTCAATATCCCAGCTTCCACAGCTCTCTGAGGCAGTGAATTCCACAGATTTACAACCCTCTGAGAGAAGAAATTTCTCCTCATCGCTGTTTTAAATGGGCGGCCCCTTATTCTAAGATCATGACCTCTAGTTCTAGTCTCTCCCATCAGTGGAAACATCCTCTCTGCATCCACCTCGTCAAGCCCCCTCATAATCTTATACGTTTCGATAAGCTCACCTCTTATTCTCCTGAATTCCAATGTGTATAGGTCCAACCTACTCAACCTTTCCTCATAAGTCAATCCCCTCATCTCCGGAATCAACCTAGTGAACCTTCTCTGGCAAATATATTGTTTCGTAAATAAGAAAACCAAAACTGTACGCAGTATTCCAGGTGTGGCCTCACCAATATCTTATATAGCTGTAGTAAGACTTCCCTGCTTTTATACTCCATCCCCTTTGCAATAAAGGCCAAGGGGCCAAGATACCATTGGCCTTCCTGATCACTGGCTGTACCTGCATACTATCCTTTTATGTTTCATGCATAAGTACTCCCAGGTCCCACTGTATTGTGGCACTTTGCAATCTTTCTCCACAGAAATAATAACTTGCTCTTTGATTTTTTTTTCTGCCAAAGTGCATGACCTCACACTTTCCAACATTATATTCCATCTGCCAAATCTTTGCCCACTCACTCAGCCTGTCTATTTTTTGTGTCCTCCTCACACATTGCTTTTTCTCTCATCTTTGTATCATCAGCAAACTTGGCTACGTTACATTCAGTACCTTCTTCCAAGTTGTTAATATAGATTGTAAATAGTTGGGGTCCCAGCACTGATCCCTGCGGCACCCCACTAGTTACTGGTTGCCAACCAGAGAATGAACATTTATCCCTCCTCTCTTTTCTCTGTTAGTTAGCCAATCCTCTATCCATGCTAATATATTACCCCCAACCCCATGACCTTTTATCTTGTGCAGTAACCTTTTATGTGGCACCTTGTCAAATGCCAAGTCAGCATGGATTTATGACAGGGAATCATACGTGACATAAGAACATACGAACATAAGAATTAGGAACAGGAGTAGGCCATCTAGCCCCTCGAGCCTGCTCTGCCATTCAACAAGATCATGGCTGATCTGGCCATGGACTCAGCTCCACTTACCCGCCCGCTCCCCGTAACCCTTAATTCCCTTATTGGTTAAACATCTATCTATCTGTGACTTGAATACATTCAATGAGCTAGCCTCAACTGCTTCCTTGGGCAGAGAATTCCACAGATTCACAACCCTCTGGGAGAAGAAATTCCTTCTCAACTCGGTTTTAAATTGGCTCCCCCGTATTTTGAGGCTGTGCCCCCTAGTTCTAGTCTCCCCGACCAGTGGAAACAACCTCTCTGCCTCTATCTTGTCTATCCCTTTCATTATTTTAAATGTTTCGATAAGATCACCCCTCATCCTTCTGAACTCCAACGAGTAAAGACCCAGTCTACTCAATCTATCATCATAAGGTAACCCCCTCATCTCTGGAATCAGCCTAGTGAATCGTCTCTGTACCCCCTCCAAAGCTAGTATATCCTTCCTTAAGTAAGGTGACCAAAACTGCACGCAGTACTCCAGGTGCGGCCTCACCAATACCCTGTACAGTTGCAGAAGCACGTCCCTGCTTTCTAGAATTTCTAGAATTTTTTGAGGATGTAACTTGTAGAGTGGATAAGGGAGAACCAGTGGATGTGATGTATTTGGACTTTCAAAAGGCTTTTGACAAGGTCCCAAATAAGAGATTAGTGCGCAAAATTAAAGCACATGATATTGGGGGTAATGTATTGACGTGGATAGAGAACTGATTGGCAGACAGGAAGCAGAGAGTCGGGATAAACGGATCCTTTTCAGAATGGCAGGCAGTGACTAGTGGGGTACCGCAAGGTTCAGTGCTGGGACTCCAGCTATTTACAATATAAATTAATGATTTAGACAAAGGAATTGAGAGTAATATCTCCAAGTTTGCAGATGACACTAAGCTGGGTGACAGTGTGAGCTGTGAGGAGGATGCTAAGAGGCTGCAGGGTGAGTGGACAGGTTAGGTGCGTCTGCAAATACACTTTGGTGGTAAAAACAGGAAGGCAGATTATTATCTGAATGGTGACAGATTAGGAAAAGGAGAGGTGCAACGAGACCTGGGTGTCATGGTACATCAGTCATTGAAAGTTGGCATACAGGTACAGCAGGCGGTGAAGAAGGCAAATGGCATGTTGGCCTTCATAGCGAGAGGATTTTAGTATAGGAGCAGGGAGGTCTTACTGCAGTTGTACAGGGCCTTGGTGAGGCCACACCTTGAATATTGTGTACAGTTTTGGTCTCCTAATCTGGGAAAGGACATTGTTGCTATTGAGGGAGTGCAGCGAAGGTTCACCAGACTGATGCCCGGGATGACAGGACTGACATAGGAAGAAAGACTGGATCGAGTAGGCTTATATTCGAAGGAATTTAGAAGAATGAAAGGGGATCTCATAGAAACATATAAAATTCTGACGGGATTCGACAGGTTAGATGCAGGAAAAATGTTCCTGATGTTGGGGAAGTCCAGAACCAGAGGTCACAGTCTAAGGATAAGGGGTAAGCCATTTAGGACCGAGATGAGGAGAAACTTCTTCACTCAGAGAGCTGTGAGCATGTAGAATTCTCTACCACAGAAAGTTGTTGAGGCCAGTTGGTTAGATATATTCAAAAGGGAGTTAGATGTGGCCCTTACGGCTAAAGGGATCAAGGGGTATGGAGAGAAAGCAGGAATGGGGTACTGAAGTGCATGATCAGCCATGATCATATTGAATGGCGGTGCAGGCTCGAAGGGCCGAATGGCCTACTCCTGCACCTATTTTCTATGTTTCTGGAAGTCCAAATACACCACATCCACTGGTTCCCCTTTATCCACCCTGTTCGTTACATCCTCAAAGAACTCCAGCAAATTTGTCAAACATGACTTCCCCTTCATAAATCCAGGCTGACTCTGCCTGACCAAATTTTGCTTTTCCAAATCTCCTGCAACAGCTTCTTTAATAATGGACTCCCACATTTTCCCAACCACAGCTGTTAGGCTAACTGCTCTATAGTTTCCTGCTTTTTGTCTGCCTCCTTTTTTAAATAGGGGCGTTACATTTGCAGTTTTCCAATCTGCTGGGACCTCCCCAGAATCCAGGGAATTTTGATAGGAGACTGGGAGTCGGGATAAATGGGAACCTACATCGATTGACTGGTTGTACCGTTGTGATTGCGAGGGATCTGCACTGGCACCTCAGCTTTTTTCCATGGATACCAAAAATGTTTTTTTGAAGGAAGAGAGAGTTGTATGTCCAAGTTTGCAGAGAACATTGAGTAGTTCGGAGCAGGAAGTTACAAAGAGACAAAGACAGAGGCGGGCAAAACTATGGCAAATGGAGTTCAACGTGGGGAAGTGTGAGCTCATCCACTTTGGATCAAAGAAAGACAAATCGGAATATTTTCTCCGTGGTGACAGACTAAGAACTCTGGAGGAGAAAAGGGATTTGAGTATTCACGAACACAAATCACTAAAAGGTAGTGGACAGGTAGAAAAAGTAGGCAAAAAGGCTTTATCGGTCTTTATCTCGAGGGGTCTAGAATATAAAGGAGAGGAAGTTATTCTCCAGTTTTACAGAGTCTTCGCTGGGTCCCATACGGAGTCCTGTCTTCAGTTTTGGGCACTGCACTTTATAGCAAGTGTACATTAGCCTTTGAGGGGGTTACAGAGCAGATTCACCAGAAGAATAAGGTTAAACTATGAAGACAGATTGCAGAAACCTAGGATTCGATAGGGTCGAGAGAGAGGAACCATTTCCTCTGGTGGGGGGAGTCCAAGACAAGGGCTTGCAATCACACAATTAGAGCCAGGCCGCTCACGGGGTGATGTCAGGAAGCACTTCTTCACACAAAGGGGGACGGGAATCTGGAACTCCTCCACAAGGCTGAGGAAACTGCGGGTCAATTGAAATTTTCAAGACTTAGAGCGATAGATTTTTGTTGGGGAAGGGTAGCAAGGGGCGTGGATCAAAGGTGGGTAAATAGATTTGAGGTACAGATCAGAAAAAGAAAAACTTGCATTTATATAGCGCCTTTCACGACCACCGGACGTCTCAAAGCACTTTACAGCCAATGAAGTACTTTTGGAGTGTGGTCACTGTTGTAATGTGGGAAATGCCGTAATCTGATTGAAAGGCAGAAGAGGCTCGAGGGGTTGCATGGCCTCCTGCTGCTCCTATGTGCTGCATGAAGCGAAACAGGATGATGGGGGTGGGTGGGGGGGGGGGGAGATCACTCGACAAGTCACTCACTCCAGCTCACTGCCGAGCAGCTGGGTCCACACATGAGGCAAAGCTCAAGAGCAGGCAATCTGAGGCACTCTCAGGGAATAATGTACAGCACAAGGTGAAGTTATATAAGAACATAAGAAATAGGAGCAGGAGTAGGCCATACGGCCCCTCGAGCCTGCTCAGCTATTCAATAAGATCATGGCTGATCTGATCATGGACTCAGCTCCACTTCACTGCCCGCTCCCCATAACCCTTTATCCCCTTATCGTTTAAGAAACTGTCTATTTCTGTCTTAAATATATTCAATGACCCGGCTTCCACAGCTCTCTGAGGCAGCGAATTCCACAGATTTACAACCCTCTGAGAGAAGAAATTTCTCCTCATCTCAGTTTTAAATGGGCAGCACCTTATTCTAAGATCATGCTCCCTAGTTCTAGTCTCCCCTATCAGTGGAAACATCCTCTCTGCATCCACCTTGTCAAGCCCCCTCATAATCTTAGACGTTTCGATAAGATTACTGCTCATTCTTCTGAATTCCAATGAGTAGAGGCCCAAACTACTCAACCTTTCCTCATACGTCAACCCCTCATCCCCGGAATCAACCTAGTGAACCTTCTCTGAACTACCTCCAAAGCAAGTATATCCTTTCGTAAATATGGAAACTAAAACTCCAGGTGTGGCCTCACCAATGCCCTGTATAGTTGTAGCAAGACTTCCCTGCTTTTATGCTCCATCCCCTTTGCAATAAAGGTCAAGATACCATTGGCCTTCCTGATCACTTGCTGTACCTGCATACTATCCTTTTGTGTCTCATGCACAAGTACTGCAGCACTTTGCAATTTTTCTCCATTTAAATAATAACTTGCTCTTTGATTTTTTTCTGCCACAGTGCATGACCTCACACTTTCCAACATTATACTCCATCAGCCAAATTTTTGCCCATTCACTTAGCCTGTCTTATGTCCTTTTGCAGATTTTTTGTGTCCTCCTCACACATTGCTTTTCCACCCATCTTTGAAGCGTCAGCAAACTTGGCTACGTTACACTCAGTACTTTCCTCCAAGTCATTATAATATAGATTGTAAATAGTTGGGGTCCCAGCACTGATCCCTGCGGCACCCCACTAGTTACTGGTTGCCAACCAGAGGATGAACCATTTATCCCGACTCTCTGTTCTCTGTTAGTTAGCCAATCCTCTATCCATGCTAATATATTACCCCCAACCCCGTGAACTTTTATCTTGTACAGTAACTTTTTGTGTGGCACCTTGTCAAATGCCTTCTGGAAATCCAAATACACCACATCCACTGGTTCCCCTTTATCCACCCTGTTCGTTACATTCTCAAAGAATTCCAGCAAATTTGTCAAACATGACTTGTTCAAGCATGAAGATGTTGCCAGGACTGGAAAACTTCAGCTATGAGGAAAGGTTGGTTGTTTTCCTTGGAACAGAGGAGGCTGAGGGGAGATTTAATTGAGGTGTGTACAATTATGAAGGGCCTAGATAGAGTGGCTGGAAGGACATATTTCCATTAGCAGAGAGGTCAATAACCAGGGGATGTAGATTTAAAATAGTTGGTAGGAGGTTTAGAGGGGAGATGAGGAAACATTTCTTTACCCAGAGGGTGGTGGGGGTCTGGAACTCACTGCCTGAAAGGGTGGTAGAGGCAGAAACCCTCACCACATTTAAAATGTACTTGGATGTGCACTTGAAGTGCCGTACAGGGCTATGGACCAAGAGCTGGATAGTAGGATTAGGCTGGGTAGCTCTTTGTCGGCCGGCGCGGAGATGATGGGCCGAATGGCCTCATTCCATATCATAATTTTTCGAGGATTCTATGAAGGACATGCCACAAGAAATTTAGTACAGAGTCGTACAGCACAGAGGGAGGCCATTCGGCCCATCGTGCCTGTGCCAGCTTTCTGAACGAGCGATCCGATTAGTCCCACTCCCGTGCACTTTCCCCACAGCCCTCGCAATGTTTCCTTTTCAAATATATGTAGCACCCTTCTGAAAACTACAACTGAATCTGCTTCCACTGCCCTTTCACGCAGCGTGTTCCAGACCAGAATAACTAGCCGTGTAAAAAGTCCCTTCACCTCTCCCCCTCTGGCTCTTTCCTGAATTATTTTAAATCTGAGTCCTCTGGTTATCAGCCCTCCCGTCAATGGAAACCATTTCTCCCCATCTTACTCTATTAAAACCCCTCCATTCAATCTCCCCTTAATCTTCTCTGCTCTTAGGAGGACAACCCCAGCTTCTCAAGTCTCTCCACATGGCCGTCACCCCAGTACCAGTCTGGCAAATCTCCTCTGCACCCTCCTTCGGCCTTGACAGCCTTTCTAAATTGTGGAGCCCAGAACTGAACGCAATACTTCAGCTGAGGACTAAACAGTGAGTTATAAAGATTTAGCATAACAACCTGGCTTTTGTCCTCTATTAAGAAAGCCCAGGATCCCATATGCTTTAACAGCTTTATCCACTTGTTCTGCTGCCTTCAAAGATTTGTGTATGTGAACCCCCCAGGTCTCTCTGTTCCCTCACCCTCTTTAAAACTGTACCATTTAGTTTATGGGACTAACTATTTGTACTGCACTTTTTTTGACAGGCAGGCGTCTGTCAAGCCCCCCCTGCCCATACTGCACTTTTTTGACCGACAGGCGACAAGCCCTGCCCCCTGTCAAGGGGGACCAATCAGAAACAAAGGGTGGAGCATGTTGGCCATTTTGGCAGTACAAATAAACAGTCCTTGGTTTATACTGCCTCTCCTCATTTAACCTACAGGGCTGCAGACCAAGAGCTGGCACATGGGATTAGCCTGGATAGCTCTTTTGCGGCTAACACAGCCACAATGGGCCTAACGGCCTCCTTCTGTGCTGTAAACGTCTGTGATGATTCTTCCAAAATGTATCACTTCACACTTCTCTGCATTAAATTTCATCTGCCATGTGTCTGCCCACCTTACCAGTCTGTCTGTGTCCTCCTGAAGTCTGCTGCCATCCTCCTCACGACTTACTACATTCCCAAGCTTTGAGTCGTCTGCAAACTTTGAAATTATGCCCTGGATACCCAAGTCCAGGCTGTTAATATATATATCAAAAAGAGCAGTGGTCCCAATACCTACCCCTGGGGAACACTGCTGTACACCTCCCCTAGTCCTAAAAACAACCGTTCACCGCGACTGCCTGCTTTCTGCCTCACAGTCAATGTCATATCCACACTGCCCCTTTAATCCCATGGGCTTCACTTTGCCAACAAGCCTATTGGGCTCAGTTTTCCCCAAAGCTGTTTTTCGGTGTACGTGAAGAGTTACTCCCGTTTTTTTGGGGGGTCCCAAGTACAGCAAAAAAAAACCTTCCAAGTTTCCCCGTTTGATCTCTTCATTTTGGTGCCACCCTTAGCCTGTCCTTTAGTTTTGGGGGTGGAGCATGGATCGGCGCCAAAAAGATCGGGTTGCCACGGTAACCAGGGACACAATGAGGGCTGAGGCTGGAAAGATGAAACATACAGCCAGCTCACAGCAACCTGCACAGCTCATTACACATTGCAGCAACTTACCGCCATTAAATTATTAAATTGCCCCCCCACCCATGCCGGCCCCAAGCTCCGCACCTATCCCAGGCTGAATGGCCTCCTCCCTCCCATCCCCGCACCTAACCCACTCTCAAAGGTTTACCCCCTCCTGTCTCACACTCTCTCTTCCCCCCCTCATCCTTTCTCCCACTCTCTCTTCCTCCCCCCCCTCTCTCTCTCTCTCTCTCCCCCCATGCTCTCTCTCTCCCCCCCTCTCTCCCCTCCCACCCTCTCTCACACTCTCTCTTCCTCCCCCCCTCTTTCTCTCCCCCCCAGCCCCCCTCTCTCTTTCCCCCCCCCACCACCCTCTCTCCCCACTCTCTCTCCCCCCGCACCCTCTCTCCCCCCCTCACCCTCTCTCCCACTCTCTCTCCCCCCCCCACCCTCTCTCCCACTCTCTCTCCCCCGCCTACCCTCTCTCCCACTCTCTCTCCCCCCCCCACCCTCTCTCCCACTCTCTCTCCCCCCGCCTACCCTCTCTCCCACTCTCTCTCCCCCCCCCACCCTTTCTCCCACTCTCTCCTCCCCCACCCTCTCTCCCACTCTCTCTCACCCCCCCCAACCTCTCTCCCACTCTCTCTCCCGCCCCACCCTCTCTCCCACTCCCCACCCTCTCTCCCACTTTCTCTCCCCCCCACACCCTCTCTCCCACTCTCTGCCCCCCCCCCCACCCTCTCTCCTACTCTCTCTCCCCCCCCACCCTCTCTCCCACTCTCTCTCCTCTCCCCCACCCTCTTTCCCACTCTCTCTCCCCCCCCACCCTTTCTCCCACTCTCTCTCCCCCCCCACCCTCTCTCCCACTCTCTCTCCCCCCCCCAACCTCTCTCCCACTCTCTCTCTCCCCCCCCACCCTCTCTCCCACTCTCTCTTCCCCCCCCACCCTCTCTCCCACTCTCTCTCCCCCCCCACCCTCTCTCCCACTCTCTCTCCCCCCCCACCCTCTCTCCCACTCTCTCTCTCCCCCCACCCTCTCTCCCACTCTCTCTCCCCCCCACCCTC